>NC_083591.1:18129236-18429236 GCF_027579695.1 Neoarius graeffei | reverse complement strand
GATAAGGCCTAACGCTCCCAAAAACAGATTAAATTTTGGGCAGTGTGGATGTAAATTCTTCTTTTTTCTTTTTGATTTGCCACTTTTGAGCACCACTTTTTTCTCTGGTACGTTTCATTGTTGTGTTTATTATTTTCATGTTTCATCGGACTTTTTCGTGCATTGAATCACATTGGGCGACGGGCCCCCCCTAGCGTCGGCCCCCCCGCCTGGCGGGGGCTGCGGGGGTATACTTTACGCCAGTGAATAATCCTACATTATTTTTTTAAAAAAAAGCAAATTAAAAATAAGCACTGGATAAAAACCCATCTATCTTATGGAAATAAAGAAACAAATTTCGTTGTCTGTTGGTCAAGCTTTTGAGCTGCATTACCTTGCACTTAGGATCAGGTTCCCGGTGGTGGTACACGGATGTGTATGTATGGACAGACGTCGTACATTTGCAAAAGCCATCAAAACTCAGTTCAATGCATTACCATATTCTCTCAAGTATGGAGCTTCACTCTGCTATCAACTTTTAAATTACATATTAGTGATGTATATTATTCAATGTGCTTCCCCCCAAAAGATTTAGGAACTTGTTCTTGATTCTAAGATTCCTGTTCTTGGCTGCAGGAGTGGAACCCAATGTGGTCTTTTGTCTGCTGTTGCGTGCTGAGATGCATTTCTGCTCACCACAGTTGTAAAGAGTGATTATATGAGTTGCTATATGAGTCCCTCCTGGCAGCTCGAACCAATCTGGCCATTTTCCTCTGACCTCTCATATCAACAAGGTGTTTGCTTCCACCCACTTAACTGTCACTTGTTCACTCAGTGTTTTTTGTTTTTCGCACCATTCTGTCTGTGTAAACTCTAGAGACTGTTGTGTGTGTGAACCCCAGGAGATCAGCAGTTTCTGAAATACTCAAACCAGTCCATCTGGCTCAAACCACCACCCATGCCACAGTGAAAGAAAATCACACTTCACTGTGAGATCACAATTTTTCTCCATTCTGTTTGAAGTGAACCTTAACTGAAGCTCTTGATTTGTATCTGCATGATTTGATGCATTGTGCTGCTGCCAAGGGATTGGCTGATTAGAGAACTCCATCAAACAGCAGGTGTATTGGCATTCCTAATAAAGTGGCTGGTGAGTGTATGTGTGAGCGTGTACAGATGGGCAAAACCTTCAGGCAAAGTGCAAGTTATCTAAACATTTTACTGTATTGCTCTATTGTTGGAATGCCGTCTAAGTAAGGGATTAAAGGCTTGCGGGTATGCTGTTATAGGAAAATAATCAATATTGAGGTGGTGTAATGCGGCCCAATGCGAAGCTGTTTCCATGGAATGATGACTCAAGAAATTAATATCAAATTAGAATTCGAGCAAATCTGTGATCTGCCCAAATTTACTGAATTAACTAGTGAATTATTTATTACTGAGACATAAAATCTAACCTAAAAATGCTAATAATGGATGAAAGTAATGATTAGCATGGATAGTTTCATGCAAATTCACACCATCAATTATTCACTGCATTTTTTTTTTCTCCACGTTCCTCTAGTTTTGGACATTATTACATTTTCCCACTTTTTAGTTATCAAATGAGAGAATGGTTTGTCATTCCTGACAGAAATACTCTTTCTGGCTGAAAGGTTTTATCTCGGTGTCATTTCAAATTGTAATTACAAGTAAGAGTTTCAGAAATCATCTTGATACCCAGGTTGCTGAGGAAAAAATGCTTTCAGTCAGGCAATAAATAACAATCATCTATTCTTTAAATTGTTGGTTGCTTTATGCACATTTTTTAAAACAAAATGGAGAAATGTGAGCAAGAATTCTAAATCAATCAGGCTAGATGAATCACTAAGGTTAATAATACCACTTGAACCAATCACCCAAATGGGAAAGGAGTATTTAACAGAACAAAACACACACAGGGCGGCATGGTGGTGTAGTGGTTAGCGCTGTCGCCTCACAACAAGAAGGTCCAGGTTCGAGCCCCGTGGCCGGCGAGGGCCTTTCTGTGCGGAGTTTGCATGTTCTCCCCATGTCTGCGTGGGTTTCCTCCGGGTGCTCCGGTTTCCCCCACAGTCCAAAGACATGCAGGTTAGGTTAACTGGTGACTCTAAATTGACCGTAGGTGTGAATGTGAGTGTGAATGGTTGTCTGTGTCTATGTGTCAGCCCTGTGATGACCTGGCGACTTGTCCAGGGTGTACCCCGCCTTTCGCCCATAGTCAGCTGGGATAGGCTCCAGCTTGCCTGCGACCCTGTAGAAGGATAAAGCGGCTAGAGATAATGAGATGAGATGAGAAAACACATATGCAGATCTCTATTTCTCTATTCTAATCTATGTTTCATCTTATAGTAGGCATATCAGACGCTCACTGGCCGTGCTGTGAAAATTTTGTGTGCAGACGCTCATCTAAGTTTCCAAATCTGTCATTGCTTACCTCTTGAATATTTTCTATCGTGAATACTATCAATCAAAAGCTCATCATTTCTGCTTTCCAAAGGAATGTATCTCATTGAGATCTGTTCAGTACGTTGGGAGTAACGGCAGGTTGAAGTTGGTACAACAGAGTACATACTCTGCTCGCGTGACGTCGGGAAACTGCTGGTGTTTTTTGAGTCACGGGAAAGTGGTCAGGCTTTCTCTATTCTGATCGGTTTCTGACTGGATTATCGTGAATATCAATCAGATAACTTGTATAGGGATGTTCTCTCGCTCTCACTGTTTCTGATGAAGGATTCAGCAAAAATTTTCCATCTGCTAGTTTTGATGTTATGATTCACGGGAGACTTGAATTGAGTTTCCATAGCTTTACCTACTTTTTTTTTCAAATCTAATTAGGCCTGTCGTGATATTCGATATACCGACTTTAACGGTAAATGAAAATGAACTCGGTCATTTTTTTTACTGTGATTTTGGCATTTATGCGCTGTACATCTACATAGGGAAGTCGCCAGAGTATTAGCTTGACCCACTGACTGAATAAAACACTGCGCTGTTTTCTGTCGTCTCATGCAGCTCTCTGTCAGAGGCGGGGCCTCCCAGCATGCAACAGTTATCCAGCCAGGGTATCCACTGAATGGGGAAAAGACAACAACACGTTGCTCCGTTGTACAGACCATAGGCATAGAATTGGGTATGGGTGTGTCAAACGATATCAAATGATGGCTGATATGACCCTACCAATATTTCTGATTGAAGAAAAAAATCACGCTCCGTGCGTGGTCCACAAATGGTGACCGTAGGTTTCCATTGGGCAAAACCATGCAAAATTTGCTCATGAATATTCGCTCTGGGGGCATGGTCACGAAAACGGCAAGCAAGTTCGGCTGCCATGTCAGTTAGCAAGTGTGGTTGCAGTGCAGTGACCGGCTGCTAGGTAGCAAGCTAGCAAACTGTCCTTGAGGAATGTAACGTTAGATTAGCTCGTAAAGTTAATCAGTTAACAACAGTTCGTATTCAGTGTGTAAAAACGACAACATACGAATATGACTGTTTTCTACGTTTGTGTGGCATGTAAATAACAATCCGACTTGATACCGACAACAACTGGTGTTCATTAAGGTCACAGACATTATTAAATCATATCAAATTGTGCTAATGTTGGCTAATATTGCACCTAGCCTTGCTTGTGAAGTGCAGGCAAACTTTAGCAGCCCGCTAACCCTTAATTTGAAGTGCTTCAGTTAAGACCTGCAGAGCCCTGACCAACTTCGTGTAACATGACACATGTAAACAACAACCCAATGGTGATGTGGACATTGTTCATGGCCCAGACACCTTTTAATCAAATGAAACATTTTCACGTAATAAGCATAACAGCCTCCGCCTTCTTGATCAGAAATTTTTGGTTATTCCCGCCTCTCTTTTGAAAATGTCACATACTGAGTACATACATATGCTGAACTGATTGGTTTTTGAGGGGGTTCCTTTGAAAGTGGTAGGCTAAAAACTTTTCTCTGTAGAACCTTGTCACTCCCTCATCTCCCTCCCCTCTCCGCTCTGGGCTCAAGAAGACAACAAAAGGGCAATAATATACAACAACCAATCAGAATTCAGATACATTCTGTTGCCAAGTAAAATTGTAACCTTTCAATGTGTCAGAAAAGTTCTAGAGACCTCGTCCTGTTTTACCGTTAGATCAATCACATGTCAGCACAAACTAGTATTCTAAAATTAGTTAAAGATCACACAGAAGATAGCCTACTCCCCCTGCCAGCCTAATGTAACGCAGTGTTTAAGGCTCCGTATGTGTTTTACTTCCATTTATGAGGGAAAGGAGCATGCTTCCTCCCGACAGTCAATGTGCTATTTGCTTGTAAAACACATTTGCAAATTGGTAGAATGAGTTAATCACCACATGCAAGATTTGCAGTTAATCAAATGAATTGCATATTATTATTATTATTATTATTATTATTATTATTATTATTATTATTATTATTATTCATGAATTACTATAGTTCTGAACTTCAAATTTTAAAAGTCTGGACCTTGGAGAGATGATAGATACTCTTTTGGTGGCACAAAACGGAGCAAAAATATTGTGACCCTCTAATGTTGACCTGAAGTTGGCGCCACTGGGGTTGGCATTGGGTTTATGTCCCCACCAATGTTAATACCAAACCTACGCCCTTGCCTACATGTTATCTCGTTCTAATTGTTGTTACTTTTATCCAAATGACAGGTGGCAATACGTTGTTACTTTGCACTTTTTGTTTATCTGGGTACTAATCTTTGAGAAACTGGATTGGCAGAATGTTGCCTGTGAAGAAAAGTGTCTTTTTATTACCCTGTGCCAAGTTAATATTTACTTAAGTGCATTTTTTTAAGAGCCATAGATTGTATTTTATTTATTGTTTTTGTTGTGAGTGGCTTTGTTTGATTTGTTTTATTTCTTTAGGTTATTTATATTTATATTTTTTATGGTCCACTGTTGAGTTGAATAAGTTGACTTAATTAAAAAGTTTACTGTTCTTTGAAAGGGTGTATTTGCATGATCATTATTATTTTACTAGTGGCATAAAATTGTCTCCCCTCCTAGAATTGCCACCTTATTGTGACCGTGACGTCGCCCAGTATGGCACAGTCGGGGCCCCACCCTGGAGCCGGGCTCATATGCGAGTGCTTGGTAGCCTGGCCTTTGCCCATGGGGCCTGGCCGGGCTCAGCCCGAAGCAGTGATGTGGGCCCAACCTCCTGTGGGTTCACCACCCACAGAGGTAGCCGTAGGGGGCCGGTGCAGTGTGGATTGGGTGGCAGTCGAAGGCAGGGGCCTCAACAATCTGATCCCCGAACACAGCGGCTAGTTGTTGGGACATGGAATGTCACTTCACTGGGGGGGGGAAGAGCCTGAGCTTGTGCAGGAGGTTGAGAGGTACCGGCTAGAGATAGTCGGGCTCACCTCCATGCACAGCTTGGGCTCCGGAACCCAGCTTCTTGAGAGGGGCTGGACTCTCCACTTTTCTGGAGTTGCCCATGGTGAGCGGTGGCGGGCTGGTGTGGGCTTGCTTATAGCCCCCCAGCTCAGCCACCATGTGTTGGAGTTTACCCCAGTGAACGAGAGGGTCGCCTCTCTGCGCCTTCGGGTCGGGGAGAGGGCTCTTGCTGTTGTTTGTGCCTATGGGCCTGTGGCAGCGGGGGCGTGGTCAAGTGCCAGTCTGTGATAGGAGGGCGGAGTCAGGGAAGGTAAGTGGCAGAATCACTACACCTGATGTCAATTAACCCATGTTTGTGTGTCTTCCCAGTGACCGCGCCCTCTAGAAAGAGAGAGAGAGCAGAGGAAGTGAGCTCTCTCCTGGACCAGACGACTTGTGTGTGTGTGTGTGACTGGGAGAGTTATTTTGTGTCTGAAAAGAACAAATAAACCATAAGTTATGGAACTTTATTCTGGCCTGCCGTCTTTCTGTGCTCCTCCCCCTCCTAAGAACTGCCACAGTGGTGCTGAAACCCGGGACGGAGCACAGGAAAAGAACAGCCCCATGGAGTCCTCCCCCTTCGCAGACCTGGTCCACGCCCTCGCCATGGCCCAGCAGAGCCAGCACCAGGTGCTAGTCACCCTCCGGAAGGAGCAAGAGCGCCTTTTCGAGGCCCTGGTGCTGGCGCAGCAGGAAGATCGACAGGCGTTCCGGCACCACCTCGCGTCGGCGGGGTCCACCATCTCCACCGCCGTGGGCCCTTCTTCCCTCACCCTAGCCAAGATGGGCCCGCAGGATGACCCCGAGGCCTTCCTCACGCTCTTCGAGCAGACAGCGGAGGCCTCAGGCTGGCCGGTGGAACAGCGAGCGGCGCACCTCCTCCCCCTGCTAATGGGCGAGGCACAGCTGGCCATGCTACAGCTCCCCACCGACCACCAGCTGGCCTACGCGGACCTTCGCCGGGCCATCCTCCAGCGGGTGGGGCGCACCCCCGAACAACAGCGACAGCGCTTCCGCACTCTGCGGCTGGAGGAAGTCGGCTGGCTGTTCGCGTTTGGCCAGCAGCTCCGGGATGCCTGCTGGCGGTGGTTGAGGGCCAACAACCGCGACGCCGAAGGAATCCTCGATCAGGTGGTGCTGGAGCAGTTCATCGGCTGCCTGCCAGAGGGAACCGCAGAGTGGGTCCAGTGCCATCACCTGGCGTCGCTGGATCAAGCCATCGAGTTGGCGGAGGACTATTTGGCAGCTGTTCTGACGGCAGGACGGTGGACATCCTCTTCTCTCCTCTCTCTCTCTCCCCCTCTCTCCTCCTGTGTCTCGTCCTCGCCTCATTCCCCCACTGCGGAGGCACCCCACCCCAGCTGGCCTGTCGCACCCGCAGTGCCCTCCCATTTTTCCCTCCTGTGTCTGTCTCTTCCCCCCCTCAGGTGAGTGAGCCCCAGGGCGCCGGTGCAGAGAGGAAGCCCGGGCCGGTTTGCTGGCGCTGCGGGGAGCCGGGCCACCTCCAACAGCAGTGCTCGGTGATGGAAGTGGGCGCGGTGGTTCGGATCCCCAACGCGCCAGGAGCTGCCCTCGATCGGGCTGGAGCGTATTGCATACTGGTGAGTATCCAAGGGGATACATATCAGGCGTTGGTGGATTCTGGTTGTAATCAGACCTCAATTCACCAAAGCCTGGTGCAAGACGAGGCATTGGGGGGAGCACAGGGGGTGAAGGTGTTGTGTGTGCATGGGGATGTTCACAGCTACCCTTTGGTGTCGGTCCACATTTTTTTCCGAGGGGAAAAATTTATAGTAAAGGCGGCGGTTAATCCTCGCCTCACCCACTCGATAATTTTGGGGACTGATTGTCCAGGATTCGGGGAGTTGATGAGTGATTTAGTGAAGAGTGGGTCCTGCTGTAGTTCAGCAGGGGGAGGTCCCGGTGTCGCCTTGGCGGGAGCAGCTGTCACAGAGCCGTCTACGTCATCTCCGCGTCAGAGTGAGGAGCCACAGGTTCCTCCTCCCTCTCTCGGGGAATCCCTTGCAGATTTCCCGTTAGAGCAGTCGTGAGACGAGACTCTGCGGCATGTGTTTGACCAAGTGAGAGTAATCGATGGTCAAATGCTCCCGCCGAACGCCACCCCGTCCTTCCCCTATTTTTCTATTATGAAAGATAGATTATACCGAGTGACGCAGGACACTCAGATGAAAGAGCAAATCACACAGCTTTTGATTCCAAAAAGCCGCCGAGAATTGGTATTCCAGGTGGCTCACTTTAATCCCATGGCTGGACACTTAGGGCAGGATAAGACACTAGCCTGAATAATGGCCCGATTCTATTGGCCGGTGATTTGCGGCGATGTCCGTGGGTGGTGTATGGCGTGCCGCGAATGCCAATTAGTAAATCCAGCGGCCATTCCAAAAGCGCCTTTGAGCCCTCTACCATTAATCGAGAACCTGTTCGAAAGAATTGGGATGGATCTCGTCGGGCCATTAGATCAGTCAACACGAGGGTACCGCTTTATATTAGTTCTGGTGGACTATGCAACGCGATACCTGGAAGCAGTGCCTCTCCGCAATATCTCAGCACGCAGTATTGCGGAGGCACTCTTCCGCGTTATCTCCCGAGTTGGAATCCCGAAAGAGATTCTGACTGATCAAGGCACCTCGTTTATGTCACGAACACTGAACGAACTGTATGGGTTATTAGGTATTAAGCCAATCCGCACCAGCGTGTATCACCCACAAACGGACGGTTTAGTTGAACGGTTCAATCACACCCTCAAGAATATAATTAAAAAATTCGTAAGTGAGGATGCACGTAACTGGGATAAATGGCTCGAACCCTTGTTATTTGCAGTGCGAGAGGTCCCCCAAGCCTCCACGGGGTTCTCCCCGTTTGAATTATTATATGGGCGTAAGCCGCGTGGCATTTTAGATGTGCTGCGAGAAAATTGGGAGGAGGGACCTTCACCAAGTAAAAATGAAATTCAATATGTTATTGACCTGTGCGCAAAACTCCACACACACACCTAACCCAGGAGAATTTGCGGCAGGCCCAAGAATGGCAAACCCGCCTGTACGACAGGGGTACGCGCCTTAGGGAGTTCACACCGGGAGATAAAGTACTCGTACTGTTGCCCAAATTGATCGCCAGGTGGAAAGGACCCTTTGAGGTCACATGGTGAGTCGGGGATGTCAACTATGAGGTGAGGCGAACGGACAGGGGTGGGGCGCTTTACCACCTCAATCTACTCAAACTCTGGAACGAGGAGGTCCCCGTAGCATTGGTGTCAGTGGTGTCAGAAGGCGGAGCTGGGGCCGGAGGTTCAAAAGGGAGCATTGGCATCGCATACCTCTCCGGTCCCCTGTGGAGACCACCTCTCCCCGACCCAACTCGCGGAGGTTGCCCAGTTGCAGACCGAGTTTTCGGACGTGTTCTCGCCCCTGCCCGGCCACACCAACCTCATAGAGCACCACATTGAGATGCCCCCGGGGGTGGTAGTGCGTAGCCGCCCTTGCAGGCTACCCGAACACAAGAAAAAAGTGTTTCGGGAAGAACTCGAGGCCATGCTCGAGATGGGTATCGTCGAGGAGTCCCACAGTGACTGGAGCAGCCCAGTGGTCTTGGTTCCCAAGGCCAACGGGTCGGTCCGGTTCTGTGTGGACTACAGAAAAGTCAACACGGTGTCTAAATTCGATGCGTACCCAATGCCTCGTATTGATGAGTTGCTCGATCGGCTAGGCATGGCTCTTTTACTCCACGCTGGATTTGACAAAGGATTATTGGCAGATCCCCTTGACTCCATTATCCCGAGAAAAAACGGCCTTTTCCACACCGTTCGGCTTACACCAGTTTGTCACACTTCCTTTTGGGCTGTTTGGGGCGCCCACGATGTTTCAGCGGCTGATAGACAGGGTCCTCCGCCCCCACGCCACCTATGCGGCCGCATACCTCGACAATATCATTATTTATAGTAATGACTGGCAGCGGCACTTACAACACCTGAGGGCCGTCCTTAGGTCGCTGAGGCGAGCGGGTCTCACAGCCAACCCAAAGAAGTGTGCAATTGGGCGGGTGGAAGTACGATATCTGGGCTTCCACTTGGGCAATGGGCAGGTGCGTCCCCAAATTAACAAGACAGCAGCAATTGCGGCCTGCCCGAGGCCCAAGACCAAAAAGGGGGTGAGACAGTTCCTGGGGCTGGCTGGCTACTATCATAGGTTTATACCTAATTATTCGGATGTCATCAGCCCGCTGACTGATCTGACTAAAAAGGGGGCACCAGATCCGGTCCAGTGGACGGAGCAATGCCAGCGGGCTTTCTCTGAGGTAAAGGCTGCACTGTGCGGGGGGCCACTGTTACACTCCCCTGACTTTTCTCTCCCTTTCATGTTACAGATGGATGTGTCGGACAGAGGGCTGGGGGCTGTGTTGTCCCAGGAAGTGGAGGGGGAGGACCGTCCAGTGCTGTACATCAGCAGAAAGCTGTCAGTACGTGAGGGGTGCTACAGCACGATCGAAAAGGAGTGCCTCCCGATCAAGTGGGCAGTCCTCGCCCTCCTCTACTACCTGCTGGGACGCCCTTTCACCCTCTGTTCGGACCAGGCGCCCCTCCAGTGGCTCCACCGCATGAAGGATGCCAACGCGCGGATCACCCGTTGGTATCTGGCACTCCAACCCTTTAACTACAAGGTGATCCACAGGCCGGGGGCGCAGATGGTTGTGGCGGACTTTCTCTCCCGTCAAGGGGGGGGGGGGGAGTCGGCTGCAGGCCGGACAGCTGCCCGGCCTGAGTCGGGCGGTGGGGGTATGTGGCAGCGGGGGCCTGGTCAAGTGCCGGTCTGTGACAGGAGGGCGGAGTCAGGGAAGGTAAGTGGCAGAATCACTACACCTGATGTCAATTAACCTGTTTGTGTGTGTCTTCCCAGTGACCGCACCCTATATAAAGAGAGAGAGAGCAGAGGAAGTGAGCTCTCTCCTGAACCAGATGACTTGTGTGTGTGTGTGTGTGTGTGTGTGTGTATGAAGAAATTCTGGCAAACCGTCCGGCGCCTCAGGAGGGGGAAGCAGTACTCTGCCAACACTGTTTACAGTGTGGGTGGGGAGCTGTTGACCTCAACTGGGGACATTGTCGGGCAGTGGAAGGAATACTTCGAGGATCTCCTCAATCCCACTGTCACGTCTTCCATTGAGGAAGCGGAGGCTGATAACTCAGAGGTGGACTCGTCCATTACCCAAGCCGAAGTCACTGAGGTGGTTAGCAAGCTCCTCGGTGGCAAGGCACCGGGGGTGCATGAGATCCGCCCTGAGTATTTCAAGTCTCTGGATGTTGTGGATGATGATGTCTGGATGATGTCTTGGCTGACATGCCTCTGCAACATCGCGTGGCGGTCGGGGAGTGGCAGACTGGGGTGGTGGTCCCTCTTTTTAAGAAAGGGGACTGGAGAGTGTGCTCCAATTATAGGGGAATCGCACTTCTCAGCCTCCCAGGGAAAGTTTACTCCAGGGTACTGGAGAGGAGAATTCGACCAATAGTCGAACCTCGGATCCAGGAGGAACAATGCAGTTTTCGCCCTGGTTTTGGAACACTGGACCAGCTCTATACCCTTCATAGGGTGCTCGAGGGTTCATGGGAGTTTGCCCAACCAGTCCACATGTGCTTTGTGGATCTGGAGAAGGCATTCGACCGTGTCCCTCATGGTATTCTGTGGGGGGTGCTTCGGGAGTATGGGGTTCGGGGCTCTTTGCTAAGGGCTGTCCGGTCCCTGTACGAACGGAGCAGGAGTCTGGTTCGCATTGCCGGCAGTAAGTCAGACCTGTTCCCAGTGCATATTGGACTCTGGCAGGGCTGCCCTTTGTCACCGGTTCTGTTCATAATTTTTATGGACAGAATTTCTAGGCGCAGCCAGGGGTCGGAAGGAATCCTGTTTGGGAACCACAGGATTTCATCTCTGCTTTTTGCAGATGATGTTGTCCTGTTGGCTTCTTCAAACCAGGACCTTCAGCATGCACTGGGGCAGTTTGCAGTCGAGTGTGAAGCGGCTGGGATGAGAATCAGCACCTCCAAGTCCGAGGCCATGGTTCTCGACCGGAAAAGGGTGGCTTGCCCTCTCCAGGTTGGTGGAGAAGTCCTGCCTCAAGTGGAGGAGTTTAAGTATCTCAGGATCTTGTTCACGAGTGAGGGAAGGATAGTGTGTGAGATCGACAGGCGGATCGGTGCAGCCTCTGCAGTGATGTGGTCGCTTTACCGGTCCGTTGTGGTGTAGGAGCTGAGCCAAAAGGCGAAGCTCTCGATTTACCGGTCGATCTACGTTCCAACTCTCACCTATGGTCATGAGCTTTGGGTAATGACCGAAAGAACAAGATCGCGGATACAAGCGGCAGAAATGAGTTTCCTTCGCAGGGTGGCTGGGCGCTCCCTTAGACATAGGGTGAGAAGCACAGTCACTCGGGAGGAGCTCAGAGTACAGCCGCTGCTCTTCCACATCGAGAGGAATCAGCTGAGGTGGCTCGGGCATCTCTTTCGGATGCCTCCTGGACGCCTCCCTGGGGAGGTGTTCCAGGCATGTGCCCCCGGGGGGAGGCCCCGGGGAAGACCCAGGACACGCTGGAGGGACTATGTCTCTCGGCTGGCCTGGGAATGCCTCGGTGTTCTTCTCGAGGAGCTGGCCGAGGTGTCTGGGGAAAGGAAAGTCTGGGTTTCCATGCTCAGACTGCTGCCTCCACGACCCGGCCCCGGATAAGCGGAAGATGATGAGACGATAAAATTGTCTTGAAAAGACGTCAACAATATTGCAATCATTTCTGAGACAATATATCATCCAACAAAATTTGTTATTGTGACAGGCCTAAACCTAAATAAATAACTATTTTAGAATATAACTGGAGTTGTTTTGATGAAAAATACTGAGATCTTGGTGGTTGGGATGATATTTTTAAAAACTGGAAGTCAGAAATGCGAGTGTCGGTTTCAATTCCGTTATTGTTGATTGTTTATTGGATGTGGCTCATACAGTTTTTTTCGAGGTTCACCTTAAAAGCTGTGAATATTAATCAAAATAATCATTTATATTCTTTCATACAAACACTAGTAGGCCCTACTTTTGAGAAATACAAAGGCCTACAGAGCACAAAGAGGGTATTAGAAATATTGTATTTTTTTCTTTTGATGGAGAATGGTAGATGTGAATGACATTTAATGCTTATTTATACATATTTTATAATTAACATTGATTTCTCCTTCTTTATGATGTATAAATGAGAGTTAAGATCAGCTTTATATTGCACAAATAAAGCCATTTGGTGAAACTTTGAAGAAGAGAGTGTACTGATTTAACGTTTTTTAAAAACAACATAATTACTATTAATTAAATGCTCATTTGCATAATTTTACTGTTTTTTTTCAAACTTTGTATTCAGTATACAACCATCTATACGCCTGCCAATTTCCATGTAAATATCTTGAAAAATAGGCAAGTTATTAAGAAAAAACATTTGATCTAATTTGTTAATGGTCCAAATACATATGTATTATCATAATACGTAATACATAATTGTAGCTTTCCCTAGGTGTGGGTGGAGCACAGAGGACGGCAGGACAGAGATCAGGTTCAACAAACAGTTTTATTGTTCCACTTTTCAGGGAACACCATAGGTTTCACGCACACACACACATCAGGTGTCTGGTTCGGGAGAGATCTCCTCTGCTCTCGCTCTCCCTCCCTAAATAGGGCGCGGTCCCTGGGAAGACACACAAACACAGGTTAATTGCTCTCAGGTGAAGTGAATCTGCCACTTACCTTCCCTGACTCCGCCCTCCTGTCACAGACCGGTGCTCGACCACGCCCCCGCTGCCACATACCCCCACCGCCCGACTCAGGCCGGGCAGCCGTCCGGCCCGCAGCCGACTCCCCCCCCCCTTGACGGGAGAGGAAGTCCGCCACGACCATCTGCGCCCCCGGCCTGTGGACCACCTTGAAATTAAAGGGTTGGAGCGCCAGATACCAACGGGTGATCCGCGCGTTGGCATCTTTCATGCGGTGGAGCCACTGGAGGGGCGCGTGGTCCGAACAGAGGGTGAAAGAGCGCCCCAGCAGGTAGTACCGGAGGGCGAGGACCGCCCATTTGATCGCCAGGCACTCCTTCTCAATCGTGCTGTAGCGCCCCTCACGCACTGACAGCTTCCGGCTGATGTATAGGACCGGGCGATCCTCCCCCTCCACCTGCTGGGACAAAACGGCCCCCAGCCCTCTGTCCGACGCATCCGTCTGTAACATAAAAGGGAGAGAGAAGTCAGGGGAGTGTAAAAGTGGCCCCCCACACAGTGCAGCCTTTACCTCAGAGAAAGCCCGCTGGCACTGCTCCGTCCACTGGACCGGATCTGGCGCCCCCTTTTTAGTGAGGTCAGTCAGCGGGCTGGTGACGTCCGAATAATTAGGTATAAACCTACGATAGTAGCCAGCCAGCCCCAGGAACTGTCTCACCCCCTTTTTGGTCTTGGGCCTCGGGCAGGCCGCAATCGCTGCTGTCTTATTAATTTGGGGACGCACCTGCCCGTTGCCCAAGTGGAAGCCCAGATACCGTACTTCCACCCGCCCAATCGCACACTTCTTTGGGTTGGCCGTGAGTCCCGCCCGTCTCAGCGACCTAAGGACGGCCCTCAGGTGTTGCAGGTGCCGCTGCCAGTCATTACTATAAACGATAATGTCGTCCAGGTAGGCGGCCGCATAGGTGGCGTGGGGCCGGAGGACCCGGTCCATCAGCCGCTGAAACGTAGCGGGCGCCCCAAACAGCCCAAACGGAAGTGTGACGAACTGGTGTAAGCCGAACGGTGTGGAAAAGGCCGTTTTCTCCCGGGATAATGGAGTCAAGGGGATCTGCCAATATCCCTTCGTTAAATCCAGTGTCGAGTAAAAGCGAGCCGTGCCTAGTCGATCGAGCAGCTCATCAATACGAGGCATTGGGTACGCGTCGAATTTAGACACCGCGTTGACTTTTCTATAGTCCACACAGAACCGGACCGAGCCGTCGGCCTTGGGAACCAAGACCACCGGGCTGCTCCAGTCGCTGTGGGACTCCTCGACGATGCCTATTTCGAGCATGGCCTGAAGTTCTTCCCGAACCACCTTTTTTTTGTGTTCGGGTAGTCTATAAGGGCGGCTACGCACTACCACCCCCGGGGGTGTCTCTATGTGGTGTTCTATGAGGTTAGTGCGACCGGGCAGGGGCGAGAACACATCCGAAAACTCGGCCTGCAACTGGGCGACCTCCGTGAGTTGGGTCGGGGAGAGGTGGTCTCCACAGGGGACCGGAGAGGTACGTGATGCCAAATTCCCTTTTTGAACCTCCGGCCCCAGCTCCGCCTTCTCCGGAACTACCGACACCAACGCCACGGGGACCTCCTCGTTCCAGAGTTTGAGCAGATTGAGGTGGTAAATCTGTAGCGCCCCACCCCTGTCTGTTCGCCTCACCTCATAGTCGACATCCCCGACTCGCCGTGTGACCTCAAAGGGTCCTTGCCACTTGGCGATTAATTTGGAGCTCGACGTGGGCAAGAGTACGAGTACTTTATCTCCCGGTGTGAACTCTCTAAGGCGCGTACCCTTGTTGTACAGGCGGGCTTGCCGTTCCTGGGCCTGCCGCAAATTCTCCTGAGTTAGGTGGGTGAGCGTGTGGAGTTTTGCGCGCAGGTCCATAACGTACTGAATTTCATTCTTACTTTGTGAAGGTCCCTCCTCCCAATTTTCCCGCAGCACGTCCAGGATGCCGCGCGGCTTACGCCCATATAATAATTCGAACGGGGAGAACCCCGTGGAGGCTTGAGGGACCTCTCGCACTGAGAACAGCAAGGGTTCGAGCCACTTATCCCAATTACGTGCGTCCTCACTTACGAATTTTTTAATGATATTTTTGAGGGTGCGGTTGAACCGTTCTACTAAACCGTCCGTTTGTGGGTGATATACACTGGTGCGGATCGGCTTAATCCCCAATAACCCATACAGTTCGCGTAGTGTTCGTGACATAAACGTAGTGCCTTGATCAGTCAGAATCTCTTTCGGGATTCCAACTTGGGAGATGACGCGGAAGAGTGCCTCTGCAATACTGCGTGCTGAGATATTGCGCAGAGGCACTGCTTCCGGGTATCGCGTTGCATAGTCCACTAGAACTAATATAAAGCGGTACCCTCGTGCTGACCGATCTAATGGCCCGACGAGATCCATCCCAATTCTTTCAAACGGGGTCTCGATTAACGGTAGAGGGCGCAATGGCGCTTTTGGAATGGCCGCTGGATTTACTAACTGGCATTCGCGGCATGCCGTACACCACCTACGGACATCGCCGCGAATCCCCGGCCAATAGAATCGGGCCATTATTCGGGCTAGTGTTTTATCCTGCCCTAAGTGTCCAGCCATGGGATTAAAGTGAGCCGCCTGGAATACCAATTCCTGGCGGCTCTTTGGAATCAAAAGCTGCGTGACTCGCTCTTTAGTTTGAGTGTCCTGCGTCACTCGGTATAACCTATCCTTCATAATCGCGAAGTAGGGGAAGGACGGGGTGGCGTTCGGCGGGAGCGTTTGACCATCGATTACTCTCACTTGGTCAAACGCATGCCGCAGAGTCTCGTCTCGCGACTGCTCTAATGGGAAATCCGCGAGGGATTCCCCAATAGAGAGAGGAGGAGCCGGTGGCTCCTCACCCTGACGCGGAGATGACGTAGACGGCTCCGCGACAGCGGCTCCCGCCAAAACGACACCGGGACCTCCCCCTGTCAACTGGCAGGACCCACTCTCTACTAGGCGCGTCATTAAACCCCGAAATCCCGGCCAATCAGTCCCCAAAATTAACGAGTGGGTAAGGCGAGGATTAACCGCCGCCTTCACTATAAATTTTTCCCCTCTGAAAATAATGTGGACCAACACCAAAGGGTAGCTGTGAACATCCCCGTGCACACACAAAACCTTCACCCCTTGTGCTCCCCCCAATGCCTCGTTTTGAACCAGGCTTTGGCGAATTGAGGTCTGATTACAACCAGAATCCACCAATGCCTGATATGTAGCCCCTTGGATACTCACCGGTATGCGATACGCTCCGGCCCGATCGAGGGCGGCCTCTGGCGCGTCGGGGATCCGAACCACCGCGCCCACTTCCATTGCTGTGCACTGCTGTTGAAGGTGGTCCGGTTCCCCGCAGCGCCAGCAAACCGGCCCGGGCTTTCCCTCTGCACCGGTGCTCTGGGGCTCACTCACCTGAGGTGGGGGAGAGACAGACACAGAAGGGAGACACGGGAGGGCACCGCGGGTGCGGCGGGCCGGCAGGGGTGGTGCCGGCCCCCGCCTCCGCGGTGGGGGAATGGGGCGAGGACGGGACACAGAAGGAGGGGAGAGAGAGAGAGAAAGAGAAGAGGAGAGAAGAGATGTCGACATCCGCTGTCCTGCCGCCGAGACAGCCGCCAGATGATCCTCCGCCAGCTCGACTGCCTGATCCAGCGACGCCGGGCGGTGGCACTGGACCCACTCCGCGGCTCCTGCTGGTAAGCGGGCGATGAACTGTTCCAGTACCACCTGATCGACGATTCCCTCGGCGTCGCGATCTTCGGCCCTCAGCCACCGCCAGCAGGCGTCCCGGAGCTGCTGGCCGAACGCGAACGGGCTGCCGTCTTCCTCCATCCGCAGCGCGCGGAAGCGCTGGCGCTGCTGCTCCGGCGTGCGCCCCACGCGCTGAAGGACAGCCCGGCGAAGGTCGGCGTAGGCCAGCCGGCGATCGGCGGGGAGCTGTAGTGCAGCCAGCTGCGCCTCTCCCGTCAGGAGGGGGAGGAGGCGCGCCGCGCGCTGCTCCATCGGCCACCCCGAGGCTTCAGCAACCTGCTCGAATAATGTGAAGAAAGCCTCGGGGTCATCCTGCGGGCCCATCTTAGTTAAGGTGAGGGGAGACGGGCCCGCGGCCGGAGCGCTGGTGGGCCCCGCCGACGCGAGGAGACGCCGGAACGCCTTGCGATCTTCTTGCTGGGCCAGCACCAGGGCATCGAAGCACCGCTCTTGTTCCTTTCGGAGTGTGACGAGCGCCTGGTGCTGGCTTTGCTGAGCCGTGGCGAGGGCGTGGACCAGGTCGGTGAACGGGGAGGATTCCATGGGGCTGCTGGGTTGGTGCTCCATTTCCCGGGTTTCGGCACCACTGTAGCTTTCCCTAGGTGTGGGTGGAGCACAGAGGACGGCAGGACAGAGATCAGGTTCAACAAACAGTTTTATTGTTCCACTTTTCAGGGAACACCATAGGTTTCACGCACACACACACATCAGGTGTCTGGTTCGGGAGAGATCTCCTCTGCTCTCGCTCTCCCTCCCTAAATAGGGCGCGGTCCCTGGGAAGACACACAAACACAGGTTAATTGCTCTCAGGTGAAGTGAATCTGCCACTTACCTTCCCTGACTCCGCCCTCCTGTCACAGACCGGTGCTCGACCACGCCCCCGCTGCCACAATAATATTGTCAGTTTTCGAAAAATTAAGCCATTTTTTTCAATCTTTGATTGGTAATATCTCAAGAACTCAAACATTTTAATTCTGTAAAAAGTATGCATTCAATTCTGAATTCAGTGAGGCCAGTTTCAAGCAATTTGTATTGAATTAGAATTTTCACCTGATATGCATACTTATAATTAACCATAAACAATAAGAATCCTAGCTTGACAAAACGCCTTATATATTCTACATCCTCCTAACTTTCAGTTCAGGGAAAGGGAGCATTTTCTGCAAGAATAAATGTGATGAGGATGGATGGCTCCCTGCTTGGTTTAGACGCCGTTGTTTTGATAGCTCTCGGATCGCATCTATCTGCCAAATCCTGGATCTGGCAGTCCTTCAGGCCATGCTTCTCACCAGCTAACACACAAGCACACAGGACAAAAACCCTGAGGGAGAAGTTGGAAAGACTTTGCTGCTAGGTGATTGTCGACTGTCAGCTTGGATCAGTATGATTTTTAATATATTTTGGGCATTTTTGAACTTGAAGCATGGAGATCATGGTTTAAGACTTTCAAGGTTCACTAATACTGGAGGGACTGTTTAGTGGTTTTCCTCATACAGGGTTTAGTCTTTTTTTCACTAAGCTGAAATAGAAAGTGTGGTGTAGTACCATTTTCAAAAAACTTTGATCGAGATCTTGGGATGATCCAATATGACCACATTTATTCAATCAAGATCACATTCAAATATACATCTATCAGCCATAATATTTAAATCCACCTGCCTAATATTGTATAGGTTCCCCTTGTGCCGCCAGACCCATTGTTACATGAACTCCACAAGATCTGACAAGATCTCTGAAGGTGTGCAGTGGTATCTGGGGCCAAGATGTTAGCAGCAGATCCTTTAAAGTGTATGTAATGTCCCTAAACAACACTTTTTTTTCCTTGTACAAAGCAACAATCATGTTGATTGACCATGTGTTTTCAAACTATAGCTGAGCCAAAAGGCCATAAATTAATGGAAAATCAGTAAAATCAGCCAATTTTCACGGACTCTCCTGAGACTGAACCGGAAGATCCTGTAAGGGTGTGTGACATCATATGTAATAATTCAGGTATCAATTTCATTCATATGCGCAGCAGTGGTTAGACCAGTCTCGATATGGAATCACGTTTTGGAGAGAATTCTGATAGTGATTAGGATTCTTATGTGAAGGGGCTGATGATTATCAAGGATATTCCAGAGCAAATGGTTGTCTTTTCGAGCCCCCAAGATGAGAAACTGCCAGTTCACTCAGTTCACGACAGTCCCACTCACCGCTGATAGCGCACCACCAGCCAGAGAGAATTGGAAATGCAGATTGGTTTGTGGATTTTTATTCTAATCTGACCACTGCAAAATATAGGGAAAATATTTACATGTACCTCAGTAAATGCAGAAATATAATCTTTAAAACGTACACTTATTCAGTGTAATTGTTGAAAGAAAATATGAAGTGGGCAATAATAGGGGGATCAACGAACTGTCCAAATGTCAGATCAAATGTCATTTATTAAATCAATGGGCTTCTTTTTTGCTCCAATAATTCCCATGTGGTTGTTCTGGTGGTGATGAACACTTGATGAATCAGATTTATTTTTAGTAGGCGACATGAAATCTGCCCGCTTCGTTTGCACAAACCTCACCCACTGTCGCTTTAGATTAGTGTCATTTCTCAGAATTTCGTGAACCGAATGTCCTGTTGTATATGGATTTGAACATCCAAACACAATGCAGCACTTTCCCATCGTTATTTTTGTAAGATTCCAACAACAATATCCAATTTTAGTGAGCAAACAAGCATGGAATCGGATGAACGGAAATGACCCAGATAATTGGGGTTCCACACGTGACATCATGCGAGATTAGCCCTGGGGCAAGGCTGCCTTTTTCCGGGATCTGGAAGCCGTGATTTATCGATAGTTTTGTGCTTGATGATAAAATAAGTTTATATTATTTTTTCCCCCCTGCTTTATTAATTCATTTTGGGATTTACTAATGATATATTCATTTTAAAGCATTACAATAAGGCATTACATTCACTTTAAGTCCTGTAAATTACAAGGTGGGGCATCCATGGATCAGACTTGTTTGGCCAGAACATCCTACAGATGCTCAATTGGCTTGAGATCTAGGGAATTTGGAGACCGATTCAACACCTTGAACTCTTTGTCATGTTCTCAAATTCTTTGTCATGTCAAGTTAAATTGACTGTAATTTTTGTCTTATGAACTTCAAAAATGAGAGAAAATAACGACAGACTTTTATGGCAACTTGCGTTTATAGCTGCTATAATATAAGTGATAAAAGGAATTACATATAACTCAGTGTGAATGTTCCCCAACATTAAATGTAACTACTGTATAAATTGTTGAACATGTAATTAATTAATTAAAATTGATTGATTGATTGATTGATTGATTGATTGATTGATTAATTGGGAATATGGTGTGGTATAAGAGGAATAAAACATTTTGGGACATTTTTCATTTTTGGATAATAATCAACTTCTGGATAGTAACAGCAGCATATAGAATAGAATGCCTTTATTGTCACTATACACATGTACAATGAGATTTAAAGCATCTCCAATAACAGTGCAAACAGCGTGTAGAGAGAGAGAGAGAGAGGAAGGGGGAGGGGAAAAAAGGGGGGTTAAGGTGTACAGTCTGAGGTGTATGTGTTGTGTTACACAATATGGAGTGAGGTATTGCACATATAAAGTATTGCACAGAGACAGTCACATTATAAATTATTGCACGAGAGAGTCACATTATAAGATAAAATATTACACATTATGAAGTATTGCATGGTAAGGTGCACAGTCCTGAGGTGTATGTGTTGTGTGTAAGGTGCACAGTCCTGAGGTGTATGTGTTGTGTGTAAGGTGCACAGTCCTGAGGTGTATGTGTTGTGTGTAAGGTGCACAGTCCTGAGGTGAATGTGTTGCGTTTCACATTATGGAGTGAGGTATTGCACATTATAAAAGTATTGCATAGAAAGTCATCTTATAAAGTACTGCACATTATAAATTAGTAAAATAGTAAAATAAATAGACTATAAAGTCATAGCATATCTGAGTTCAGGGCGGTTATGGCTTTTGGAAAGAAGCTGTTTTTTTAATCGATTTGTCCTGATGCACCTGTAGCGCCTCCCTGAGGGCAACAGGTCGAACAGATCAAAGCCAGGATGGGAGCTGTCCTTGATAATATTCTTAGCTCTGCTAAGGCAGCGGGAGGTGTAAATGTCCATCGGGGGCAGCCAATGATCATCTGTGCTGCCTTAACTGCCCTCTGGAGCCTCTCCCTGTCTACAGCAGTGCAGCTGCCGTACCATACTCTAATACAGTACGTCAGCATGCTCTCGATGGATGAGCGGTAGAAGGTCAGCAGCAGGTTGGAGCTTAAGTTGTACTTCCTGAGGACTCTCAGGAAGTGTAGCCACTGCTGAGCCTTCTTAATGACTGCTGTAATGTTTGCTGACCAGGAGATGTCGGCGGAGATGAGGACACCGAGAAACCGGAAGGTGTGGACCCTCTTCACATACACGTTGTTGATGTAGAGGGGGGCTAGGTCGGTGCTGTGCTTCCTGAAGTCAACAATGAGCTCTTTGGTTTTCTTAGCTAGCATCGGGTATTTCCGGATGAAGCCAGGTTTCTGTGATAATTAAAACACAGCAGTCCCGAACATAGTGATTTCCAGCGAGTTGCAATTCCAGATCATCTGTTTTATGCACCAGGGATCTAGCATTGGAGAGATACAGGCTCAGTAGAGGTGGCTTGTGTGGTTGTTTTCTTCGCCTTAGCATAGCACCGGACCTGCAGCCCCACTTCTGCTTCCTCTCCCTCCTCCGTCTGCGCCTCCTCCTAGACCCGACAACAATCCACAGAGAGCCCGGCGGTCTCACTATGTCATCTGGGATGTTATGCGTGAAGAGAAAGTCACTCGAAACAGATACCTGATGTTGGTTACCGATGGCTAAAAGTGTCTGGCGGGTGTACTGGATGTTTGCAGAACTGATGTTGCACAAACAAGCAAGAAAGAAATACAAAAACAAACAAAAAAAAAAGAGCACTGAAAAGGAGAGCCATAAGCTGCTGCAACCATGTGCGCCGCCATCTTGAAATATGAGACTGCGGTTGATTTTCTAATAACAGCATGCCTTGTTGTTTTATTCCTTCTTACAACTTTCCATAAAGTAATATAAGTGATTTTTGAGTTAGCTGTTTTTTTGTTTGTTTATTTTTTAATAACAGAGAAACGTCAACATTCTTGTCTAGTAATAATGCATCCTCTACAGATATAGTGTGTTAGGATTAGGTTGTACAAAATGGAGTGCTCCTTTAAACTTGAGGCCTGGATGAGTTCATTCAAGCTTCGCGTCAGAGAGCTGCTCTCGTTTTCTTGTTAAGTGGTCTGTGACCAGATCTCTCAATCTGTCTGCACTTCAGGGCTAAAATAAGAACAAATGGATGAGCTGAGGCAATTTGAAATTGCAGTTCGATCCAGCGCGTTCTCGTGGTAGACTCAGGCCAAACAAAGTAGCGCAGCTATGACAGTGCAAACTTAATAAGTGTAATAAGCAGGATATGAGGCTTACTATCGGGAATATCTTTATGAAGCGGAATCCCATGGCTGCCTATGTTGATGTGCATGTATGAAAATTCTTCTCATATTTCATATCACATTCAGAGGAAGTGTGGTGTTAGGGCTTATTTATGAGCGCCAAAATTTCTAGTGAGTTAATAGATTGTGAGGACCTTCCATTAACTTTAATATTAATGCAGGTAAGTAATACTTTGCCTCACCCCAAGATTCCTAGCTGGGACCAGCTAAATGTCCACCAAAAGGTCAAAACTGTCAGATTTTCTTATGATTGTGGCAACATTTGGTCCTCCATCAAGATATAAAACATGTAACCCCCCTCCCCACCCAAGTAAGAACCTCATTTTCTTCTCAAATGTAACCCCAGTGACACTTTGATCCACCAAATTGCACGTTACGCAAACAGGAAGCACTTCTGAGGTTGCCGTAGCCACACTGGTCTATTTGGTGGATGGCATACCCTCATCATAGTAGAGTCATTACAGAGTGTTGAGTCAAACATCAGAGGACACACAGATAGCTTTGGGTGCTCTGATCAAAGCTCTTTTTGATAGCAGTCTGCTGGCTTTAATGGAAATTGTGTGTACATTAGATGCTGGGTCATGATACTCCCATCACTTTCATATTTTAAATAATTCTCATGGTGAAAGAACCGAACACTACATCTGTTTCGGGAACTTGCCGCACCCCGTCTCTCTATCGAGGTCATTATGGTTTGTTTTATTACCCATGGGGAAGGAGATTATAGAAAAAGCAGTGTCAGTGAGCAGAGCTCAGATGGTGTAAGATTTCTTGCCTTGGGAGTACAATATGATGGCAATTTCATGCTGATATTAGCTCTGGCACTCGCATGCTTCCTTTTGAGAGTGAGAGCACCATACAGTCAAAGCTTTCACATAAACCGAGTCCTGATTTGTCAGATGCAGAAATATGCATACACACACACACACACACACACACACACACACACACACACACACACTTCCAGCTAGTTTAGCTTTCAGTGGGAGCAGCTGTGGCATTATATGAGACATTTGTGCTGCCTGTAGGACACCTTTATCTAAAACACTTCAATGTTATCAAACTTGTGCAGACCCTTGACAACAGCGGAGTTTAAGATGAGATACTGTCCTAACATATCCTCATTTATAAAATCACCTGTTACTGTACAAGTTTATTCACTAATTCTGCTAATTCCTCATTTTCAAGACCGAATTACAGTTTGAGGCACTGTTTCCATTGCCCTGTCTTTGAGAAATCTCTTCCTTTCAAAAGAACTCCATGTGATGCTACATTAAAATCCCATTTCCACTGATGTATCAAACAATTTTCCACTACTACAGTCATTAATTCTTAGTCAGCCGATCTAATTAGCTTAAACCATGCTAAATTTCCATTGTAAGCTTTCTTTAGTTACAGACCATCACTTATTCTGCTTCTTCCCCTTTCAAATATGATCTTTATCCATGTGGATGATGCGTTCATTTTTAGCTCATCCGGCTGCAGGCCAGGCCAGATGAGCTTATGCAATCACACATCGTCATCTGTCCATCGTCCATCCACAATATATAAAAATCGCTACTCCTCCGACAGGATTAATGAGATTTCGATCAAACTCGCATACAATGTTCCCCAGGTGGGTGTGCATAAAAGTTGTCAAGATGATGGCGCCACCTGTCATATTTACGGTTTTATGGGCGTCTGAAATTTTTGGGTGACTCGTCAAACCAAACACGACTCTTCGTAAATTGCTAGGATATTTTCAGTAAAACTCACCCAGAAGACTCTAAAGATGTATTCCAACAAGATTTGTTCACCAGGTGGTGCCACCTACCATGGATGAGGCTACAGAGAGGTCACGTGCAATTTCTTTTTTTTTTAATGACTTTCTTTATTGGAAGCAATTTCACAGGTAACAAGAAGATGGTACAATGTGACAGAGAAAACTTCCATTCTATCATTTTTCCCAGTTTTTTTTATCCCTCCCACAATCCCACCCCGCACAAAGGAGAACAGTTCTATGAATCCAATATCAACATGAAAACAGTACAGAATACATACAACAAATACAGGAATAAGGAAAATGATAAAGTAAAGACGTAAATGAAATAAAAATGTAAAAAAACCACAACAAAGAAAAAAGAAAATAAATACAATTTAAATAAATAAATACCTGGGGAGCTCAGTTGTCACAATCAGGCAGAGAAGTCAAAGATTCAATAAAATTCAAGAGAGGTCTCCAAGTCTTTTCAAAAGGACCTAAGGAACCATTGAGGGAAAATCTAAGCTTTTCAAGTTTAATAGACAGTAGTATCTCTTTCACCCACCTGCTGTGAGAGGGAGGTTGAAGGTGTTTCCAATTAAGAAGTATGAGTCACCTGGCCAACAGGGTGGCAAAGGCAAGAACAGTTTGCATAACTTTAGAGGCAAAAGGCTGTAGGGAGGAATCAAATAGGGCCAAGAGAGGATCAGGAGAGATAGTAGTGTTATATGCTGTGCTAAGAGTATTAAAAATTTCAGACCAAAATGTAGCAAGCCTGGGACAGAACCAAAACATATGGGAATGGTCAGCTGGAGATTGTTTGCACCTATTGCATGCATCAGTTACATTAGGGTAAATCCGAGATGACCTCAAATTAGTGTAATGAACTTTGTGTACAACTTTACACTGTAGGAGGCCGTGCCTCGCACAGATTGAAGAGGAGTGAACCAACCATAAAACATGTTGCCAGTAATCATTGGGCAATGTGACTCCAAGCTCTTGCTCCCAGGAATCCTTGGGACCGGACGCTGGGGTGTCAGTAGCAGAATTAATAAGGCAGTAAATGCTAGAAATTAGCCGCTTTTGTTTAGGATCAAGAGCCAATAATGAGTCAACCAAAGTTTCTGGGGGATGGCTAGGAAACTTGGGGTTCTGATTCTGAATAAAATGCCTTGCCTGAAAAAAACGAAATAGGTGGGATTTAGGCAGGTCAAATTTTGTTGAAAGTTCAGAAAAGGACATAAAAGTCCCTTGGTTGTAAAGGTCCCTAAATTTAGTTATCCCAAGTCTTAAAAGTCAAATTACTGCAAGAGGGCAGAAATAGGTGATTGTTTACAATGGGGGAGAGGTCTGAGGCTCTATGGAGGCCTAAGCTTTTCCTCATTTGAATCCAGATTCTAACAGGGTTAGTTACCACAGGGTTTGAGGTAAGGTTGGAGACAGTCAAAGGGAGTTGGGAGCAAGCCAGGGAGTGAAGGGAAAGTTTAGAGGATGCTAGTTCCATATCTACCCACGCGGGGCGCTCTTCATCTGCTGTGTTGGTAATCCAGTATAAAAGTTTATGAACATTACAGGACCAATAATTAAGAAATTGGGCAATGCTAAGCCACCAAGAGCCTTTGGGAGCTGTAGGACTGATCTTCTGATATGTGGATTTTTATTGCCCCAGAGGAAGGAACTTATTAATTGATAGAGTGATCTAAAAAGGGACTTTTTAATAAGGATGGGGATATGTGAAAAGAGATACAGAAACTTGGGTAAAACAACCATTTTAACTAAACTAACACGACCTACTAGGGATAGAGGGAGACCAGACCATCTGTCAAAGTCTGATTTACACCTCTCAAGGAGAGGAGCAAAATTTTTGGAGAAAAGTTGATTGAATGAATTTGTAACATGCACCCCCAAATATTTGAATCCGTCTGTAGTATATTTGAAAGGGAAAAAAGCAGGGGGTATATTTCTGGCCAGGTGGTTGATGGGCAGAAGTTCGCTCTTGTGGAGGTTAAGCTTATAACCTGAATAGGACCCAAATTTGTCTAAAATATTTAGAACCATGGGGAGAGAGGCAGCTGGATTAGACATGTATAAAAGGAGGTCATCAGCATACAATGATTTAATTTATGAACTGTACCAGCTCTGGTGATGCCCTCAAACCCACCCTCCTGACGCAACCAGATGGCTAGGGGCTCAATAGCTATGGCAAATAGGAGGGGGGAAAGAGGGCAGCCCTGTCTGGTTCCATGATAGAGGGAAAACGGGGTGGACTGGAGTCCATTTGTGTGGACGGCAGCAACTGGGTTGGCGTAAAGCAATTTGATCCAAGATATAAATTTTGGGGTAAAGCCAAAGTTCTGCAAAACATAAAAAAGGAAGTTCCACTCCACCCTGTCGAAGGCCTTTTCTGCATCTAGTGAGATAATCACTTCCAGGGTAGTTGAACTGGGAGCACTAATGATATTCAAGAGCCTCCTTGTGTTATGAAATGAGTGCCTTCCAAGCATGAAACCTGTCTGGTCAGTTGATATTATATTTGATAGGACCTGCTGTAGGCGTTGGGCTAGGATTTTTAATAGGATCTTTAGGTCAACATTTAAGAGAGAAATGGGCCTATAGCTACCGCACATAAGAGGGTCTTTATCATTCTTAAGCAGGAGAGAAATAGAGGCCTCCGACAGGGTGGGAGGTAGGCGGCCCTTGGCAAAGGATTCATTATACATTCTCTGAAGGGCTGGAGCAATGGTGGCAGAGAATAGCTTAAAAAACTCAACAGTGAAACCATCAGGGCCTGGGGTTTTACCATTCTGAAGTGACATAATCGCCTCCTGTACTTCCCTGGCAGAAATTGGATTTCCCAGCTCCTTACACAAATCCTCATTTATTTTAGGAAAAACAATCTTATCTAGGGGGTTGTCTACATCCCAAACATCTGAAGAGCATTGTGAAGAGTAGAGGTTAGAGTAGAAAGAACAAAATATCTTATTAATCTTGATAGGGTCTGAGGTAACTTCACCTGATGTAGATTTGATCTTGGGGATCATTCTGGATAGCGTGGCTGCACGAGCCTGATGTGCTAACAATCTTCCTGCTTTGTCCCCAGTCTCAAAGAAATGTTTAGCGAGGAATAACTGCTTCTGTGTTTTACTTGTGAATAATAAATCGAATTTAGACTGAAGCTGAAGGCGTTCTTTGTAAAGAGCAGGGGTTGGAGCAGTGGCATACAAATTGTCAATTTTAAATATCTCCTTGGTGAGTGTCTCTGACTCCACCCTTTCTGCCTTCTTCAGGGATGAAACATATGATATAATTTGCCCGCGCATAAACTCCTTAAAAGTTTCCCACAAAGTGCATCTAGAGATCTCTGGAGAATCATTAGTATCAAAGAACAAGGAGATCTGCGCATGAAGGAAATCTTTAAAGGAAGCCTGTGCTAGCAAAGAAGAGTTAAGTCTCCACTGTCTAGAGGGAGGAACACGCCTAGGAAAGCTAATATCTACAGACACAGGAGCGTGGTCCGAAATAACAATGCTATGGTACTCACATGAGTGGACCTCTGATAAAAAATAATTATCCAAGAGAAAAAAATCTATCCGCAAATATGAATGATGGACATGCAAGAAAAAGGAGAAAGCTTTGTCTGAATGGGATTTAGCTCTCCATGGATCAAATAAACCTAAACTGGTCTTATATGTGTCAAGGACTTTAGCTGACTTGGATAACACCTGAGGATTAGAGGACTTGTCTAGGGAGGGGTTTTGAGTCAAATTGAAGTCGCCGCCAATAATTAAGTAGTGGTCATCAACTTTAGGAAGTGAGGAGAAAAAGCTTGTTATGAATTTATCATCATCCCATGTAGGTGCGTAAACACAGGCCATTACCACAGGCATACCACATAGATTACCAGAAATAATTACAAATTGACCATTAGGGTCTTCAGTGGAGTTTGACAACTCAAGCGGAACACTCTTATGTATGAGGATAGCTGCACCCCTTGCCCTTACTGGGAATTTAGAATGAAATATATGCCCTATCCAAGGTCTCTTGATGCGGTTAACCTCTGAGGAGCAGAGGTGAGTTTCCTGTAAGAAGAAAATATCACCCCCGAGTTGCTTTAAATGAGTCATTACCTTGTTACGTTTAATGAGCTGGTTGGCGCCCTTCAGGTTCCAGGAGATAAAGCGAAGATTCTTACCCTGAGATATCATGTCATATAAAGAAACAAGGAGCTCTCCGAGGCCCGTCGCGACTCCTGAGCCAAAGAAAAAGGGGGGAAAACAAAAACACAAGACAAAAACAAACATACAAAAATACCTCCTTCTCACCCCCCTCCCACCACCCTTTCCCTTATACAAACCGGACACACCCACATCTTCAATCCCAACAGGATAACACTTTCTGCTTCCATAACCATCTCTCGTTCAAGAGGTCATCCAAATGAACAATATATAAAACATACACGACATTTTTAAAGAACAACTTGAGATTACAAAAAAATCAACATGGGTCATAACATTTACCTAAGGTAAACAGGGCATTAATGAGTTTGCCTCAATATTTTCCTCAATAAACCATCCTACTTAATAAATTCTACTGCAAGGCAGAAAAGTAAACAAAAAGAGGTAGTGAGGTTAGAGGAAAATAAATAATGAAATTGTCTAATAAAGTAATGTTTCACATTTGATAGACATGAGTGCGTGACATGAGATCAGAGGCACATCATCCAAACCAAGGATTCATTGAGACCAACTTAAAATGTTTACCATCAAAATTAGGACAAAGTGATAACATCACATATGAATGTTACCCACACTGCATAGTTGGAAGAAAACAAAGTCCCCGACATAACGGAGCAAAATACAATAAGTCTATGCACATAGCTCCCGGAGCATGATCAAAGTAAACACAGTTCACGCGCTTACCTGTTTCCATGGTTACCATGACTGTTGTTGAAGATGTCCGCAAAACAGCAAGTCCACAGGGCAGCAAGCAGTGGCAGGAGCAGACGGCCTCATTCAAACAAGCAGGGAAGAAAATCCAGGTGTGGATGACAGCGGGGAACACTATGCTGCGTCTCACTCTTTGTCCATCACTCGTTCGTTGTAAATTGCCTGCGCATCCTCTGGAGTTTCAAAAGAGAACGTTTCACCCTCATATGAAACTTGCAGACGAGCAGGGAAGAGAAGCCTGAACTTAACTCCTTTCTGGTAGAGAGCTTGCTTGATTTTGTTGAAAGCGGCTCGTTTCTTTGCAGTAATGGCACTGACGTCTGGGTACACCCAGAGCGTTGTTTTGCGGTGCTTAAGCTCGTGTTGTCTGGCCCAACAAAGCACTTTCTCCCTCTCCTGAAAACGAAGAAAGCATATCACAAAAGGCCTGGGTCTACCTCCCAGTCCAGGTTTAGGGGCTAGGGAGCAATATGCTCTCTCGAGCTCTGGGGGCCTGGTGAAGACACCTGGGCCGAGGTTTTCCATCAGCAGCTCAGATATGAACTCGGTTGGGTCCCGTCCCTTTTCACTGCCCTCAGGGATGTTAATTATCCAGAGGTTGACCCTACGGGACCTATTTTCCAGATCGTCGAGGTGGTCTTGAAGAGACTTGTTCTGGGCTTCCAGCATCTTCACTGTCTTTTCCGTGCTTGTTATGCGCTCAAAGTTGTCCCCGGCCAGGGTCTCTGCAGCAACGAGGCGGCCATTAAAGTGATTCACCGTCTCTTGGAATGCGTCCACCAAGGACTGTAATGGTTTAACAGACTCCTGGATGAAGGTTGACATGTCCTTCAGCAACGAGGCTTGTTGTTTCTCCAGTTCAGAAACCAGCTGGCTCGTTGATAAAATGCCTGGCGAGATTTTGACAAGACCAGGTGTGTCGCTGGCATCTGGGCTTGTGGTCACCATTTTAGCAAGTTTGCTAGCTACAGTAGCCGCTGTGGTGACGCCATGAGTGACTGGACAGTTAGAAGTATTCGCTTTAGTTTTAGACATTTCACGACCGAGTTGAAGTTTAAACTGTAATCCGTCACTTTCCCGAATAAATTGTGGTGTTTACAGGGATATATTAACAGTTCGATCGGGAGACCTCTTCCGAGCAACTTTCTCCTACATCGTCACCACCGGAAGTCATCACGTGCAATTTCACGAAAATTGCTACTCCTCCTACAGAAGTGATCAGATTTTGATCAAACTCGTATGAAATGTTCCCTAGGTTGGTTTGTATAAAAATTGTCAAGACGGTAGCACCATCTCTCACATTTTAACATTTTATGAGCGTTTGAACATTTTGGACTCATTACACCAAACACTACTGTTCGTAAACTGCTAGGATGTTTTCACTGAAACTCATTCAGAAGACTCTAAAGAGATATTCCAACAAGAATTGTTCACCAGGTGGCACTATCTACCATGGATGAGGCTACAGAAGGGTCACGTGCAATTTCACGAAAATCACTACTCCTCTCACAGGGTTGATCGGATTTCAAACTCACACATGACAACAGTGGCTGGTATGAGCTACAGCCTCATTAAGGCTATTTTTCTGTTTGACAAGACTTTGCAAAAGAGCAAATGGTACAGGTGTGTTTATATACTGAAGATGTGAACCACAAGCAGTTGGCAGAGGTTGTGGGTGAACCAGGGAAAAGTAAAGTCTTTTATTGGTGTTAGAAGTGGCCTTGGAGTCCAACTGTGTTTTCTAAACACTATCTTTAGGTGAGTCTAATACAGAATACTCTGGTCAACCTGGGGCTCCTTCTGGATGACTGAAGATTTTTCAAGCATGCTAATCACATTCAGTTCTTCCCCAGGCATCGCTTGCAGCTGAACTTGAATTTTCCTTTGTTAACATCATCCCCTCGGTACTCCAGGGTGAGCTACCGATTTCTAGCTCGTACATTATTTATGGCCTAATACATTGTGCTGTTTATGTTAACACCGTACAAGGATATGGTCGGCCATAAAACAAAAACAGGCTTGCTGAAGTTAAGTAGGGTGATGGGCTTTGCAGTGCTGATCGTATTTGCCTGTTTTTAGACAGCGTTTATGGCAGCAGCAGTAGCCACATCTGTATAATTTTGCCAGGTCTCTGTAAGGACTTTACGATGCTAGAACATCTTTGCCAAAAGAGGAGGAAATGAGTATATATCTTTTAGTGATGTCACTGAGATAAACACATTATTCTGAATGACCAGATAATGTTTTAAATGATTACGAATATAGATATGAATAAGTTCACCATTCCCCCCCCACACACACAAAGTGGTAGGTTTCATATTTGATTTAAAAAAATACTTTTGAAGTTTAGGCCACACCCACTTTGGGCTTAAATCAAAATATGGAACTGATGGTTCCACTGTATTATACCAAGAACAGTCACATAGTATATACAGTAAGAGACATTTATATGGTTCATTTTCAAGATTCAAGATTGCTTTATTGAAAATGCCTTATTTTTGCAGCATGATCACGGAAACAACTGCGTAACAAACCTGACTGAAAGAGGGAGTGGTGATCCATGGCCAGGTGATCCATGACTGAGACACACTAGTTTTTAATTAATTAATTTAATTTAGTGAATTTTCTAGTTAACATACTTGAGGGGTTGTTCGATCAAGAAAGCAAACAAAAGAATGTACAGGGTTACTTTAGTTTATTGAGTTCGCCACATTCTCACAGATAAAAAAAATTACTAATTAAAAACAAACGAAATGTGGTAGGAGAAAGGAACAGGACTTGTGTCCCAATTGTCATCTAACCCCTACATACTAAAACATATAATACAAAAGTTCCACTGTCAGAAAATTACACCACAATACACCATAATAACAGCAAACAGACAGATATAAAACCCCGATTCCAAAAAAGTTGAGACAAAGTACAAATTGTAGATAAAAACGGAATGCAATGATATGGAAGTTTCAAAGTTCCATATTTTATTCAGAATAGAACATAGATGACATATCAAATGTTTAAACCAGGGGTTCTCAAAGTTTTGATAGGTGAGGGCCAATTTAGGGACCCAACATTGAACTGAGGGCCACCAAAGGGGCGGGGGGAGAAAAAGAAAAAAAACTGAAAAAAAAAATCCCATTTGTAATCATTTTAATGACCAGATTGCATCTCTACAGTTTACATTTATTGCAATAAACACATTTTAATTCAAAACTGAGGCTAAACCTGACAAAACTTGTGAAAATCTTGAGAAAAATTGCAATGCACACAAAATCCCTGGGGTTCTCTACCCTCAACAGACAAATTTGGGATATAACAGTCCTGTGTGCAGTCCATTTCAAGTACAAACTTATTTAGAACAAACAGTCTCAGTGTGCCTTGCTTCTTATCAGCATAGGCCTTATTCAGGGGCAATTCCAGCTACCAAAGCACCACAGGAAAACCTGACAGGGAGAGAGAGAGAGAGAGAGAGAGAGAGAGACAGACAGAATGGGGGGGGGGCAGAAAGAGAGAAAGAAACTTTTAAAATAGAAGCTTACCAAACAAGTCATCATCATCATTTCATATCTATCATTGCCTGTCATTAATAAGCTTGTCATTAAGTCACACTGGATATTTATTACAATGGGATTTGTGGTGCTGTTTTCGGTTGGCCACGATTCCTCTGATGTCCGGCTCCATCTCCGTCGTTGTGATACGAAGGACAGCATGTAGATGGCCATCTGTCAGCCTGGATCTCAGCTTGGATTTGTTGATGGCCATGGTGGAGAAGGTCTTCTCACAGATTTATGTGCTTCCGAATAAAGATACCATTCTGACAGCATGCTGGCGAAGTGCAGGGTATGTGGATGGGGAAAGTCCTTTGTAGAACTCGATGAGATTCTTGTCACAATATGCTGCTCTGGCCTCTGAGCTCTCCTGCAGGTCGATGATCTCAAACTGCATTTCTGCAGGCTCTTCCTCAGGCACACATGAGAAAGGATTTTGGAAAAGGTTGAATGCCTTCTCGTGGCCCCTGAAGTCGGAGAAACAGTGGTCGAATTCCTCTCGGAGTTTTTTTATGTGGTTATGGTTCTTTTCTGAATGCAGGTGATGTAAAACTTGGCTCCCATCTGTGTCTGTGTCATCTACGAGCGACTTACAGGCAGGAAAATGAGTGAGATCTCCCTTTCTGAGCTGTCCCTGCAGCAGTTCAAGTTTTCGCAAGAAAGCTTTGACGTTGTCAAATAGACCTCTTGCAGTCACGTGACCGGAATGTAAACAGCCGCCATCTTGTCAGTAAAAAACACAGCTGAATATTGCTGCACTCGTGTACAAAATGGATCAATTTCAACCGATGGACTACACGGCTCATTTTTCTAATGAACAGATAACTAGATATATGTCTAAAATAAACGACCTACAGATTAGTGACCCTTATCGATTACCGGACGTAGTTTTCATGACCGTGTCAGTGGATATTGAACTGCCAGAGGTGGAATACCCAGATGTGTATAATTACCTCATTAACTTTCCCTCGCTGTTCAGTGGTGAAGCACTGCGTGCTTATACATCTCTGGGCAGTTATCTTTACAGAAATTCAGGATTTGTCAGCCCCCCTCAGATGTGGCATCTTGTAAACAAGAAAATAACAATTCTCATTGGACGGGTAAGTCACTTAAGTATTGAGTACTAGTACTGATACTAGATATATCAGTAGTGTCTAGTATAGCACTGACCAGCCGATTATAGAATAGAATAAAGTAATTCCAGCTGTAATTCCAAATCGTCCGTCTTGTTTACCATGGATCTGGTGTTGGAGAGGTAGAGGCTTGGCAGTGGAGGTTTGAGTGGCTGTTTTCTGAGCTTAGTCAACAGGCCAGCTCTGCAGCCTTGCTTTTGCTTCCTCTCCCGACGCCGACACCTTCGCCTGCCAGACCCGATAACAATTCATGGAGACCCCGCTGGTCTCACTATCTCGTCCGGAATGTTGTGCATGCGATGGAAATCGCTACAAACCGTCATTTTCTGCTGGAAACCAATGTCCAGGAAGTCCATACGGTTGTAGTGGATATTGAAGTCCGGTACAGACGAACAACACACAAAAATACACACAAAAAACATAAAAAACGTGCACAGGTAGGGAGAGCTTGTAGTCTATCACTATTACTGTATATATGGTATACCTGATAGTAGGAATCCATTTTGCATGCCTGTCAGGGTCCCGTGGCAGCCTACTGTCAAGTGTATGTGAGCATCATGGGTTTCCCACACTTGAAAGGGAAGGACTCGGACACAGGATTCCACTCGTCTTATGTTTTATTGATTTTCAGTGGAGTTGATGTTGTAGTAGAATTGTATATAGTAGGGTTTTCCAAAAGAAAAGGTAGAAGCAGAAGTAGAAGGCGGAAATATGGCGTTTGACCGACAAGGTGGCGTCTGTTTACAATCAAATATAATTTCAAAGTAAATTCTGTATTAAAATTACTAAATAAGCAAATCCGTTACAGTCCATGAAACATAGGAAGTATAAGGATGAGAAAAAAACAGTTTAAATCGGAAAGCTGCGCACATTTGCGCACACTAAAGCTGTCTATCAAATTTCATCCAAATCTGTTCACTACTTTTTGAGTTACACTGGGGACAGACAAAAAAAAAATATCCTGGATGTACATACATATCTGGATTTGCATCAAAATCTAACCAAATGTTCCTTGGTCCATGGCTCACCTTTCCTCCAAATTTCATCAAAATTGGTTCACTATTTTTTGAGTTACATTGCAAACAAACAAATGGAGGCGAAAACATAACCTCCTACAACAAACTGTGGGTGGGTGGGTACTTGCTTGAAGATTCTTGAAGACGTTTCACCTCTCATCCGAAAGGCTTCTTCAGTTCTGTCTGACTAGTAGGAAGTATCAGGTATTTATGCTCTCATGGATGAAAAGCTCATCTAAGGTGTCGTTGGGTCATCCTGTTGGTGTGGGTCACTGGGGGCTGGATGTGAACGGCCTTGAGAGTCGTTAGGGTGATCAATGGATTGCCTGTTAAGGTGATCAATGGAATGCTGATTCTCTCTGTCCTCTTGTGAGAGTGTGACTACTTTTACATGCACATCCAAATCGAGCTGCTGTCGGTAATTGAGCTGAAGGTCCCAGCAGGGTGCCAGAGAAATCCAATCGTACATGCACACAACTGAAATCGGGCTATTGTGTGAGGTGCATTGTGCACCCGAGCCACAGGTGGCTCAACACGCCCCATCGTGTTGGTACACTTCCGGTTGTCGTCATGAAGAAGAGCTATTCAAGAGTGTAAACAAAGTTATCAGTTCCTTGTTCTCCATTGCGCGTTTTTCTCCCGTCCATGAATTTTAATATATTCAACTCCTTAAGCTGAATGAGCATGAACTCTGTCTCCTCATTGCTCCAGAAGTGCACGTTTCTGCTTGCCTGTGGCAGTGGGGGCGTGGTCAAGCGCCGGTCTGTGACAGGAGGGCGGAGCCAGGGAAGGTGAGTGGCAGAACCACTACACCTGACGGTAATTAACCTGTGTTTGTGTGTCTTCCCAGTAACCGCGCCCTATTTAAGGAGGCAGAGGGAGAGCAGAGAGGACAGCTCATCCCGGGACTAGAACACAGCGCGTGCGCGTGTGTGTTTTTTTCTCTCAAGAATAAAAGTAGGCTGTTAAACTGAAAAGTCTGACAATAAAAAGCCTATTAGTACCAGAAGCTTTGTCCTGCCGTCCTCTGTGCTCCACCCACACTTCAGAGAGCTCTACATCACCATTTTCTCTTCTTTGTTTGTTCCTCCTGACCTCTTCTGCTGCTCGCTACTACTGTTGTCATGCCGACCGAGGCTGTTGTGTTTCCCACTTGTGGTCTCGTCACTCGTCACTTCCGGAAGTAGCTCGACAACTAGCTCGATAGGGTATACATGCACAAAGTAGCTTGGCAGAAATCGCATAAACTAGGTCGTGTAGCTCGATTCCGAGAAATCAAGTTCGGTTCAATTTCAGCCGAATTAAGGTGTATACATGGCATTTTGAACTTCGATTTCAGTCGAGCAACGGCAGAAATTCGATTCTCTCTATGTGCATGTAAACGTAGTGACTGAAACAGCTGGGTTTTGGTGTGCATTCAGTTGTCTGGGAAGTGTGCCAAGGACTGCATTGTAGGTGGCTGATAAATGATGTCTTATGCTGTGTTCACACTTATACCGGTACGAAAGTGGTATAACTATATCGATACAAAGTATACCGGTACAGTTTAGTGCATTTGTCCACACTAGCGAGGAATGTTTGCAGTTTTCTTTCACGGTAGTTGAAATGCGCGTGCGTGAAATGTTTCCGTGGTTACCGAGTAACTTCCTTCCGAGAATATGGCGGATGAAACGTGTGTGTGCTTTTTGTTGTCAGTGTGCAGTCTGTATTTCTGGTGGTCATTTATTCAGTCGAATCATATAAAACACGCGAGGCAGTTGAGAAAGAAACAAAGAAAACGAATCTCTGTTCTTTGCTATTTTATTCAGCAAAGACATCGATTGAGGTGTGTGGCTTTGCACATGTGCATTATATTTGTATTGATACAGAGCCGCTTCATCTGTCCACACTACGCGAAGTGCTACAGTACCGATACTGTACCGGTACGAAACCTGAAATCTGACTAGGCTACACAACCGGACATAGAAGAGAAATGGGTGAAGAACTTATCCGACAGGGTACTCACCCAACCAGAGAAAGATGTTTTATCCAAGGGACTTAACTTTGCAGTTTCACCAGAGCGGATACCAGTGGTAGATCTCATCACAGCCACAGAGTCAGCCATCAGAAACAACAATCTGACCAACACAGAGGCAGAACAACTTAGACTGAAGATATCAGCTGCTCTGTCCAGTGCAAAAGCACCCCCCTTCAATCTCACCAGCCAAGAAAGGAGGGCTCTTACATTGCTTCAAAGAGACCGGGACATCACCATCCTTCCTGCTGACAAAGGGAGATGCACAGTGGCGCTAAACACAGCGGACTACCACTCAAAGATGACCAGTCTCCTCAGCAACACAACCACCTATGAAACCTTAAGGCCCCACCAGTTATTACAAAAAGAAAGTTGTTAGCTGCCTGCAACAACTAGAAAAGGACCAAGCCATCAACCGATCTCTGTACTACAGATTGTACCCTGGGGAAGCTGTTCCTCTCATATACGGACTCCCCAAGACTCACAAGGAAGGAGCTCCACTCAGACCTATCATCAGCAGTATAAACTCTGTCACCTATAACATTGCCAAACACCTAGCCACCATCCTGGCTCCTCTTGTTGGGAATATGCTACATCACGTCAAAAACTCCCAAGATTTTGCGACTAAAATTGCAGACCTCAAACTAGACTTAGATGAAACCATGGTTTCTTACGATGTCACTTCTCTTTTCACCTGCATTCCCACCACAGAAGCAGTCGAATCTGTTAGAAAATGACTCCTTCAAGACAACACCTTACTGGATAGAACAAACCTCACCACGGATCAGATTTGCACCCTGCTTGACCTCTGCCTGACTACCACGTATTTCCAGTTTAATGAAAGTTTCTACAGACAGAAGCATGGATGTGCCATGGGCTCACCAGTGTCCCCTATTGTGGCCAATCTTTACATGGAGGAAGTGGAACATAAAGCTTTGACTACTTTTGGAGTTGCTCCCAGCCACTGGTGGGATATGTGGATGACACCTGGGTTAAAATCAAAACCCATGAAGTGGAAGCCTTCTCTAAGCACATCAATGCAGTGGATATCAACATCAATTTCACTCGGGAGGACATCAGTGGGAATAATCTAGCCTTCTTGGATTGTGATGTACACATTAGACAAGACAGAAGCCTTAGCATTGAGGTCTACCGGAAACCCACACACACAGACCAGTACCTACTCTTTGACTCTCACCACCCACTGGAACACAAATTGGGGGTCTTTAGGACCTTGCAACACAGGGCTCAGAACATCCCTACAATGGTAGAGGGAAAAGAGAAGGAGCAGAATCACATCAAGAAAGCATTTCAGAACTGCAGGTATCCCAACTGGTCTTTCTTCAAGAGCAGAAAAAGGAACATAACGGACAAGGAAGAGAACAGGAACAAACGCAAGAACATTGTCATTCCCTACATTTCTGGTCTATCTGAGAATCTCAGGAGGATCTTCTACAAACACAACATTCCGGTACATTTCAGACCCAGTAACACCCTGAAGCAGAAACTGGTCCACCCTAAGGACAGAATAGCCAGACACAAACAGGACAGCGTAGTGTATGCAATTCAGTGCAGAGAGGAATGCACGGACTCATATATTGGGGAGACAAAGCAACCGCTTCACAGGCGCATGGCTCAACACAGGAGCGCCAGTTCCTCAGGCCAGGACTCTGCTGTCTACCTTCATCTTAACAACAAAGGACATTCATTTCAGGATTGCAACGTACGCATTTTAGCCAGAGGGGATCGTTGGTATGAGCAAGGAGTTAAAGAAGCCATTTTTGTCAACCTGGAACGGCCATCACTGAACAGAGGTGGGGGTCTAAAGGCCAATTTATGCTGACAACGCAGTCCTCGCAGATGGCGTCTGTGTAGCCCCCCCTTTGCAGACGCTCTGCGCGCACCTCCCAAAAATTGTGACCACCGCAGAAGCTTCGCAGACAGCGTCGCAGACAAGAGGGCTCTGATTGGTCCACTCTATATCCGCTGTACATGCACTTCCGCTTCCCTACTTTCCCAGTTTGGTTTGTTTTCACTACCGCCATTTTTAAAAACACGAGCAAAGATGGAGCAGCACGAAGAGCGGTTGATCGAGGAAGTGAGGAAGTACGTACAGCTATACGACTCCAGTTCTAGTCATTATAAGTAACCGGAGGATAACCACTCCACTAACCACACCCACCAACTACTCCTAGCGATTTCGCGACTTCGCGCCCCCTTGCGTTGTGGCAGTGAATAGCATCGCGCACGCCTATTACTCCCCGCTCAACGATAAATTACAACTGTCTGCGAAAAGCTATCTGCAAAAGCCTTGTCGCAAGAGCATGCAGAGGCCCTAAGACATTATTTATCAGCCACCTACAATGCAGTCCTTGGCACCTTCCCAGACAACTGAATGCACACCAAAACCCAGCTGTTTTCAGTGACACTCAGGCCCTGTCCACACGGCAACGGATTCAGGTGAATCCGATAAAATTGTTTATCGTTTCGGCCTGGCGTCCACACGGCACCGGTGTTTTGGGTGCCCCAAAACGAAATCTTTTGAGAACGGGTTCCAGAGTGGAAAGATCTGGCAACGGCGCCGTTGCGAAGTCGTCTGGATGAGTAGAACGGATTTGTTTACAATGACGTCACAACCACATGTGCTTCACGCCGGGTAGAAGTGTAACGAACTCGATGCGAGTTGTCAACAAATCCTATAACTGGGTTCATGAAACGTGCTTACAAAATATTTTCACTGTGAATATTTATTGTGTAATGGTGCAAAGTGAGAGAGAGAGAGAGAGTTAAGGCAGAGTCAATCCCGTCAGCAAAAATAGGGAAAAAAAAAGGAGCGATCTCACCTCTTCAGATGTTGGTTTAAGTCCTACAATACATTCCTCAAAAAGGGCGTAGAAGAACAAATTAATCCATCAACGTGTAGCATTCAATTTATTCCGGACCATTAAAGACGCCGCCTTCTGCGTAGAATCATACGTCATCCTCGCCGCCATATTGGATGGGTCAAAGCGGAGAATAAAGATGCCTCATTCATGTGCTCCGTTTAACTGTACCAACAGGTTTGCCGTCCAAACGAGATCACATGGGATTACCTTTCACAGGTGAGACTGGAAAAATACTTTTCATTGTATTTGGTCATTATAATGTAATTTTACGAACAGATTTTTCTGACTTTGTGGCTAATATGAAGTCTCGCGCATAATAGTTTATGCGCATGCGTCCTTACTACTTCTATTGTTCTGGTGTCTCCGAAGAGACCGTCTTACTTACTTACGTATTGACTTTAAAGTATTGCTGCTGGTATACAAATCTCTAAATGGTACAGGGCCCAATTACCTCTCTGATATGTTGCAGCGGCCTAACCCAATCAGATCTACCAGATCGCAACAGAAAAATTTACTATTAAAACCAGTTGTTAAAACAAAGTGTGGTGAAGCAGCTTTTAGCTACTATGCAGTACAGTTATGGAACCAACTGCCAGAGGACATTAAAAATGCTCCTGCTGTTGGCAGCTTCAAATCTAGGTTAAAGACCAAGCTGTTTTCAGATGCTTTCTGTTAAATAATTAATATTTTTTACATTTTTTATAAGCTTTAGTTTCTCTGCATGTTTTAAATTTACTTTAACTTTATTCTATTTTATTCTGCTAGGTTTTTTTTCTTTTTCTCCTTTTTCTTTTTCTTTTTAGCATTTTAATATTTTATTTCTACTATTGTTTAATTCTTATTATTTTCTTTTAATTCTTTTAATTAATTCTTTTAGAATAAAGATAAAATTATTTTATGTCATTTTATTTCTCTATTGTTTACTGTTTTTGTTTTTACTTCTGTAAAGCACATTGAACTGCCATTGTGTATGAAATGTGCTATATAAATAAACTTGCCTTGCCTTACAGCGCCCCTAGAGGTGTGGCATGTGTATTGCATCGTTTTCAGCAAGCGTTGCGTTGCCATATGTACCTGATATTTTACTGATCCGTTGCCCATGTGGACGCAATATTTTTTTAATAACATCTCGTTGCCGTTGTCGTGTGGATGTAGCCTCAGGAGGACAGAGAGAATCAGCATTCCATTGATCACCCTAACGGGCGATCCATTGATCATCCTAACGACTCTCGAGGCCGTTCACAACCAGCCCCCAGTTGACCCACACCAACAGGATGACTCAGCGACACCTTAGATGAGCTTTTCATCCATGAGAGGATAAATACCTGATGCTCCCTACCAGTCAGACAGAACTGAAGAAGCCTTTTGGATGAGAGGTGAAACGTCTTCAAGAATCTTCAAGCAAGTCCAGTTGCTCTCTTTTACCACCCACAGTTTAGTCAGACAGAACTGAAGAAGCCTTTCGGATGAGAGGTGAAACGTCTTCAAGAATCTTCAAGCAAGTCCAGTTGCTCTCTTTTACCACCCAGACTGAGAATCTTCACAGACATGCTCCTACAACAAAGTTGGTGGAAGTTAAAATCTAAATTCATGAGCAATAAGCCCTTTATTGTATATACACTCTCATTGAATTAGCAAGTAATATCATACATTAGCAAGACAAAGAGGTAAATTTTAATAATCACACTACTCTGACATATATGATTAAATCAGTGATTGAAAACTATTTGTATGTTGCTTTTTGTCTCACCTCTCCAAACAGAGTTTATTCTCATTAAAGTTCAATTGAAAGTAATTATGCTGAGCCTAATCAGTCACTTATCACTGAGGTTATATTAGTGCATTTCAGAGAAGCTGAAATCTAAATTCAGTGCGACTTGATTTACACATACAGCATAGAGACACATCTCCATCCTTCTTTCATATACAAGCATTACACACACGCGCACACACACACACACTCGTAAGTGATTTAACCTAATTTCATTGACATTTAAATATTAGCTGATACTCTAGAGCAGCACTAAATAGGTAATCAGGTCTTTTCTTTTCATTGATGTAACAGTTTTGGCCCCAGAACTAATATAATAAATTAAGTAATATCACATAAGAGGGAGAGCTGTTGTACTGAGTTGAATATTAGCATGACTGTGATTTGGTCATAGCTCCTTATAATGGTTCTATAAGCAAGAAATTAATATAGAGTATGTGACATTATGGCCAAATGTTCTGTTTATTTTTGCTCCACTACTGGAACTAGATCCAGAAAATGACACTCACTTTATAGCACATTGGATTGCTAGTTCACATTGATTTACACATTCCTGTTAAAGGTGCTTCCGGTAAAACTGGTGTCTCTTTTAATTTTCATCTCATCATCCTTTGGCTCTGGCCGAGATAAATCACCCAACGTTCTTCCACACACTCCTGTAAGCCATTGCAAATTTCAGGTCCTGTTCCCCAATTCCAGTGCCCCTTGATATTAGGTAGGGGTAGGTTAACTTTCTTGACCTCACCAGGTGTGCTCCGGGCTTTAGAGGAGAAGGCACGATATTACCTCACTCTCGGTTCTAAAACAGTGCCCTGCAAAGAGGACGCTTCTTGATTTAGGTTTCTTTGTGACTGGCAGCAAGTTCCCCTATATCTCCTCCAAGGTGGCATGGGTAGACCAATGGATGTTTTGAACCTGATGTAGGAGGTTGGTATAAGTTCCATCTAGTCTCTGCTGTTGTTTGAGTGTCATGGTCCATGTCTTGGCACCATATAGGACAATGGGTTCCAGTACTGATATGAACAGTTTTACCTTTGGGTGTTTGGCCAGGTTAGAGCACCATATTTTGTTGAGGTCATTACAGGCTTTCCAAGCCAGTGCCTTATGAATCTTGAAATCATCAACTTGCTTGATGTTCTTCCCAGACATGGCAGATAGTGACAAGGGATCCGATCTTCAACTGATGAGCTTTGATATTTTACGTCAAAGGTTATATTCCTGAAAAGTGCCATGTGCCATGTCTGCTGATGGTCTTGCTGAAGTGGAATTTTACATGGAGGAGACAGACAAGCGGAGTGATACACACAGTGAAATGTCCTAGTGCCATGATGCAAAATATCAGCATTCTTGGAATGCTGCTCGACCAATTAATTAAGTGAACCAGAGCTAATTGTTGTATAATTAAGTTATTCTACAAAATTGAGTCGTACATGAGTTGATGGTTGACGAGGCGCATAGCACTGAGTTGGCTATAAGCCATGTACAATGAGATTGAGTGAAATAGCTGTTTTTTTATTTTATCCACGTTCACTGGATTTTGAGAAATGGAGCATTTTTATTTTTTGCAAATTCGATAAATAAAAAGTTTATAGAAAACGTCTGGCAAAAATAATTTCTGCTTAGAATGTAAACAAACTGGCGAAATGACAGTTGCAATTTGTGAAAAATGCTATAATAAGAATTCTTGAAAAAATAAAAAAATATATGTTCTTACCATCAAATACTTTCATTCATTCCATATTTTGTTCTGCTTCTTCAGGGTTTTTTGGCGGTTGGCAAACCAACTTAAAAATGCATTACCGTCACCGACTGGGCTGGAGTGTGGAACAGGAGATATTGGGGGGGGGGGGGGGGGGGGGGATTATTCTTTGAGCTATTTCTGTTTCTTTTAAATACTTGATGATGATAATTTTTGGGGTTTTGTTTTTGAGTAGAGTTTTTATTTCGTCCTTGGTTGGTTCAGTAACATGCTCCGCCATTTTGTTTTTCTCTAGTCATGGTATATGAGCTGATTGCCTAGTAGTAGAGTAGCCAGTCAGAGTGCATGATTGCTCATATCCAGTGAATGTGGATAGAATATTGATCTTTATTTCTCAAGCTTGAAAATATGAAAGTAAGCACTCTGTTCACGTAATTTGGTGGTTAGCATTGATCTGTTGCATCTTCAAATGGATTTTTCCTTTTTGGAAATCAAAATCTTTCCAGTTCCAGTTAATCATTTGAGCCTGATGGCAAATCTCTTTCCACTCAATGTAATTTGTTTTATGTTTGGGGAATCAAGCTTGTACATAAACTTGTTTACATGGGTTACAGCTGTGTGGATTAAGCAAACCAAATGCAAAAAGACTATCAAAGTACTGCTTGATTTCTGCCATAATAGGCAGCATGTCCATCTTGAGACGACAATCTCATGTCTCTTAATAATACCATCATACCCATAATCGCTAGAGTCCCAGACATTCAGTGTTTGATCCATATCTGTACAAAGCGGCAACATCCATCCATTATCTGTAACCGCTTATCCTGTGCAGGTTTGCGGGCAAGCTGGAGCCTATCCCAGCTGACTATGGGCGAGAGGCGGGGTACACCCTGGACAAGTCGCCAGATCATCGCAGTGCTGACACATAGAGACAAACAACAATTCACACTCACATTCACACCGATGATCAATTTAGAGCCACCTAACCTGCATGTATTTGGACTGTGGTGGAAACCCGAGCACCTGGAAGAAGCCCACACAGACATGGGACGAACATGCAAACGCCACACAGAAAGGCCCCCGTCGACCACTGGACTCAAACCCAGAACCTTGTTACTGTGAGGCGACAGTGCTAACCACGACACCATGCCGCCCCAAAACGCCAACATGCTTCCACTAAATATTTATTTGGATTTGTGATTCTCTGTGTTACAATCCAAATAAAAATATTAAAATGTGTGCGTGCGTGCACATATGTGCATTAAACCTCTTCAAAGCCCAGGCATCTGTCTCTTCCCTGTCTATTGTCCATATTTAATCTGGATCCTCTGTGGTTTTCTTTGAAGGCATGCACGTTCTATCTGTGGAGCCAAAATCAAAACAAAAAGAGGAGAGACTCTGAGAGGACAGAATCTAGAAAGGTAGTTTCTAGAAAGTGTATTGTGTCAAGATTATGCCTCAGTATTTCAAAATATTTCTTAAAATCACAGAGTATACAAAGATAACCATTGCAAAGATATTTGCCATATGTTTGCACTTTCGGTGCCAAAAGCATTGATATAAAGACAGTGAAAAGGTTTTCATTGATACACAACTAATGAACAAAGTATGCACTTTTTTATTTATTTTTTTTTATTTTGTGTTCACATTGTATTTGGGACCGTTTGAACATCTCGCAGACTTTAATTGGGGTTATACTGGACACATGGCCACGTGTAGGTGCAGTTTGACCTAGTCAAGGGTCTATGAGAGATATTAATTTAATTAGCATTTAATAAAAATGAATTGACATATTCTATATAGTTTTTTTTTAACCATTATTTTTGCAATTCTCGTCTCATCTTCATCCACTTATCCGGGGCCGGGTCGTGGAGGCAGCAGTCTGAGCATGGAAGCCCAAACTTCCCTCTCCCCAGACACCTCGGCCAGCTCCTTGGGAAGTCAAGTCAAGTCTATTTGTATAACGCTTTTAACAATAGACATTGTCACAAAGCAGCTTTATAGAATTTGAATGAATTAAAAGATGAGCTAATTTTATCCCTAATCTGTCCCCAATGAGCAATCCTGTGGTGACGGTGGCAAGGAAAAACTTCCTCAGACGACATGAGGAAGAAAGCTTGAGAGTAACCAGACTCAAAAGGGAACCCATCCTCATTTGGGCAACAACAGACAACATGACTATAACATTAGCAGTTTTAACATGAAGTCAGTTTCACTGACGTTAAGAACACCGAGGCATTTCCAGGCTAGCCGAGAGACAGTCCCTCCAGCGTGTCCTGGGTCTTCCCTGGGGCCTCCTCCCAGGGGGACATGCCTGGAATACCTCCCCAGGGAGGCGTCCTGGAGGCATCCGAAAGAGATGCCCGAGCCATCTCAGCTGATTCCTTTCGATGTGGAGGAAACCCCTTATGGATATTAAAAGAACAAGGACCGTGACGTGATGGCGCAGCTGGGGCCCCACCCTGGAGCCAGGCCTGGGGTTGGGGCTCGTATGCGAGCGCCTGGTGGCCGGGCCTTTGCCGACGGGGCCCGGCCGGGCTCAGCCCAAAGCGGTGACATGGGCCCGACCTCCTGTGGGTTCCCCACCCACAGAGGTAGCCGTAGGGGGCCGGTGCAGTGTGGATTGGGCGGCAGTCGAAGGCAGGGGCCTCGACGACCTGATCCCCGAACACAGCTATTTTTGTAATTCATACAATTATTCTTTGCACATCAACCACCGTATGCACCATTTTGGGACATTAAGTTTGTCCACTTGTGCACACAGACAAGTTCAGTGGACATCAGACTTTATCAGAATCTACTCTGAAGCTGTACTTTGATAGTTTTTATGCATTTGGTTTGCTTAACCCACATAAACATTTTTGTTAACCAGGTTTTAAATATCTTTTTACGATAAATTACATTACTCTCCGGCGGCACAGTGGTGTAGTGGTTAGCGCTGTTGCCTCACAGCAAGAAGGTCCGGGTTTGAGCCCCGTGGCCGACAAGGCCCTTTCTGTGCAGAGTTTGCATGTTCTCCCCGTGTCTGTGTGGGTTTCCTCCGGGTGCTCCGGTTTCCCCCACAGTCCAAAGACTAGGTTAGGTTAGGTTAACTGGCGACTCTAAGGCCCTGTCCACACGGCAACGGATTCAGGTGACTCCGATACAATTGCTTATCGTTTAGGCCTGGCGTCCACACGGCACCGGCGTTTTGGGTGCCCAAAATGCAATCTTTTTGAGAAGGGTTCCAGAGTGGAAAGATCTGGCAACGTTGCCGTTGTGAAGTCGTCTGGATGAGTAGAACGGATTTGTTTACGATGACGTCACAACCACATGACTGTGAGTGCTTCACGCCGGGTAGAAGTGTAACGAACTCGATGCGAGTTGTCAACAAATCCTATAACTTGGTTCATGAAACGCGCTTACAAAATATTTTCTCTGTGAATATTTATTGTGTAATGGTGCAAAGTGAGAGAGAGAGAGAGAGAAAATAGCCCTTAGGGCAGAGTCAATCCCGCCAGCAAAATAGGGAAAAAAAGGAGCGATCTCACCTCTTCAGATGTTGGTTTAAGTCCTACAATACATTCCTCAAAAAGGCCGTAGAACAACAAATTAATCCATCAACGTGTAGCATTCAATTTATTCCGGACCATTAAAGACGCCGCCTTCCGCGTAGAATCATACGTCATCCTCGCCGCCATATTGGATGGGACAAAGCGGAGAATAAAGATGCCTCATTCATGTGCTGCGTTTAACTGTACCAACAGGTTTACCGTCCAAACGAGATCACATGGGATTACCTTTCACAGGTGAGACTGGAAAAATACTTTTCATTGTATTTGGTCATTATAATGTAATTTTACGAACAGATTTTCCTGACTTTGTGGCTAATATGAAGTCTTGCGCATAATAGTTTATGCGCATGCGTCCTTACTTCTTCTATTGTTCTGGTGTCTCCGAAGGGACCGTCTTACAGTGCCCCTAGAGGTGTGGCATGTGTATTGCATCGTTTTCAGCAAGCGTTGCGTTGCCATATGGACCTGATATTTTACTGATTGTTGCCCATTTGGACGCGATATTTTTTTAAATAACATCTCGTTGCCGTTGTCGTGTGGATGTAGCCTAAATTGACCGTAGGTGTGAATGTGAGTGTGAATGGTTGTCTGTGTCTATGTGTCAGCCCTGTGATGACCTGGCAACTTGTCCAGGGTGTACCCCGCCTTTTGCCCGTAGTCAGCTGGGATAGGCTCCAGCTTGCCTGCGACCCTGTAGAACAGTATAAAGCGGCTACAGATAATGAGATGAGATAATGAGAATGAGACATTACTCTCCTTCATTAAGGGTGTGCAGTTTGTGTACTTAGCTATACCAGGGGCGTAATGCAATGCCACTCTCTGTTAGCTGTACCTGTATCTGACTAGTGCTCTAGGTATCTGTATCTGGATTTGAACTGTACAGGGGCATGGTTGAGGATAGAAGGTTTTTTTTTTGTTTTGTTTCATGAGGTCATTTTTCATTCACATGACATATAAACAAATAGCAATTTGCCAGACATACTGTAGCTTTACGCAACTCCTGAACGCGCCTCATCGGCTATCAGCTCATGTATGACTCGATTTTGTGGAATAACTGTTAAATATTTGGTTACATCCCTAAACTATACTTAGTTTTCTTCAGAGATCATATATATATATATATATATATATATATATATATATATATATATATATATATTTTTTTTTTTTGTTTTGTGGGAAATGCATTTTCTTTACAGGTCAGGACTTGTACATTTCTAGCATGAATAGGATGTACAGATCTCAGTAAATCCCTCTGGATGCTATGCATGGTATAAATCCTGGATGGAGTGCTGGTAATTTTCTTCCCATTAACGTGCACACTGATCTCCTTCGACAGTGCAGCGCTGTCAGAAATGTCAGCTGGCATTCATAGCCACACACTGATTTTCCAATTATATCGTATTGCCACAGTGTTCTACAGCTGTGGCCCTTTGCCAATGGGACTTATGGGATTTTAAGTCCAAAGCTCTTCTTCTCCACAGCACCATTATACTAGAAGTACTGTGCAACAGACAGATTTTTTTTTGAAAAGACAAAACTTGGCAGTTGGTATATGAATTAGGAGTTTGTACTAAATTAACATTATAAATGAAAGTCATGATTAATGAAACTGCTTGTGTGACTCTTAAGTCTTGAATTAACCGGTGTTTGGAAGTGGATGAAACAATATGCAGTTGCAAGATGGAGCTCATCACTGTCTGTTGTTTAGGTGTAATAGGGCCAGATGTGATCCAAGGTATGCACAAGCCAAGTGCGTCACTGCTAATCCAACACAATACTGTTTCCAGCCAAAGATCCAACCCAATTAGAGAGTGGTGAATGAGATGACATGCTTGAGCAGCTAAGCTCTCAGTACCCTCGGGTATCATACACATCAGCGTGTTTAGCAAAGGCCAATTTCACCACGTGCACCACCACCTCCAATGAGGCAAGGAGTTTTAAACCTTTTGGCCATTATCCCCAATGGACCACACTGGTGGTCCTGCATTGGGGCAGCAATAGTTTTAAACTGTAAATAATTAAAATAAGTACATTTCATCCCAACTCTTGTGTAGGAGCATCATGGACATTTTGACAGCCTTTCAGTTTCTAGTTATGGAACTGACTTGAGTAGGTTTGTCAGTTTCTCCATTGCACATAGCTATCCAACAACATGATGTATGAAAGCATGACATTCGTTGTGTGAGGAAATCGCACTTAGCCAGCAAGGTTTTAAACAGCATGATCTTTGCAGGTAGATAGTCAAGGCAAGTAAAGAATTATTTCCTTTTCGTTGTGGTGAAATATATGGGTGTTTACTTAAAGTAAAGATGTCAAAGTATGTTTTAGGTTGAAAAAAAATGGCCAAAAGATGGTGTGGGTTGTAATAATAATAATAATAATAATAAAATAATAAATTACATAATAAATTATTATTAAATAATTACATAATAATAATAATAATAATAATAATGTTGGGGTGGTGAGATTAGGATCCAGAAGCAGAACACACAGGCAGTAATCCAATAAATAATGAGATTAAATCCAGGGAAAGGGCGTGGCAAAAAAGGTAAACAAACAAATGGCAAAAATAGTCCAGGTACAAAGAGACAAAAAACTTGACAAAAACACGAGACAGACTAGGACAAAAACACTAGAGCAAAAAAAAAAAACAAGAAAAAAACCCTAGGTGCAAAAACCATGAACTAGAAAAAACCCTTAGTGCAAAAACCATGAACGAAAAAAAATAGTTTGAGCAAAAAACGAAACACAATAAAGGTACAGAAACGGCTAGAATAGCAAAACGAGACGTTTTGGCAAAGTCAGGGTCTGAGAATGGCTTATTTACGGTATACACAGCAGAGAGAACCAGGAAGTGAAATGCAGACTAGATGGAATTCCCGTCCTGGATCAGGATTAGCGCTGACCTGGGAGATAAGTAATATCCGGAGTGGAAATTTGGGGCGAAGCATGACAATTATTATTATTTTTTTTCTTTTCATGAAGATATCTTCATGAAACTTTGTATACATATCAAGAAACATGTGAACTGGTGCCTTTTGCCATTTTGGATTTTTGAAAAAAAAAGTATTTTTCAAATATTTACATAAAAATATAGATTTTGACTTTGTTTCCGGAGCATATATCCAAAACTATTCATGATACGGATTTGAAACTTGGTATACATGTGAACAGGGTGATGTAGATGTGCCTTTGTCATACTAAGAAATTTGAGAAATTTAAATTTTTCATTTCTCCGTGGAAATAATTTCAGACTTAGTCTCTCAGGTTAGTCTTAGGGGTAGGTTTTGTTTCCGGAGCAGAACTTGAAAACTATGAGTGGTATGGTCTTGAAAGTTGGCATATGTGTTGATTAAGTAATGTACATATGCCTTTTGATACTAAAATGTGAGAAATTTTAATTTTTAGCTCACCTGAACCAAAGGTCCAGTTAGCTTATGCCATGGGCTGCTGAGGTCAGTGTAAAGAGGTAGGGTTGATTTCCTGCAGCAGAACTTGAAAAATGTGACAAATAATATCTTGAAACTTGGTTATATAGTTGATATATAAGGCAGGGGATATCAATAACTCTCTTCTTGGTGTTTTTTTAAAATATATTACTTGTTTCCAGAATTTAGCTGCAGAGACACCCGAAGGGTTTTCCCAGACTGCCACACATGTCTGTTGTGGTCTAAGATAAATTTCTCATGTGGAAAATTAACTTAAATAAATTATTTATATGCATGTCCAGTATTATTTTAGATTTTCTCTTTTTTTTCTTTTTTTTTTTTTACTTAAATGATATGCATGATATATGAATTTTGGTTCTGTCTCAATAATACTTGTATTAAAAATTTAAGTGGATTGTCCTGGTGTCATAATAAATAAATAAATAAATAAATAAAAAGGTGTCAGAGTTAAGAATTCTGGTTACCTTTATCTCTTTACACACATTCCATCTCTCAATGTACAGTACCAGTCAAAAGTTTGAACACGCTTACTTACTCATTCGTAACTCATGAGTGTGTCCAAACTTTTCACTGCTACTATATGTCTCTATCCATTTCTGTCTCTGTGCATCTGTCTCACTTGTTCTTGTCTGTCCCCTCTCTGTCCTCTCTAATCAGTTAGCTGAAAGTTGATTAATGGGTTGGTTCCCTTCTGTTTGAACGGTCTCTGTAACCCTGTCTTTTCTATAACATGTCCATGTCAAATCAAATCAAAATCAAGTTTATTTGTACAGCGCTTTTAACAATAAACATTGTCGCAAAGCAGCTTTACAGAATTTGGATGACTTAAAACATGAGCTAATTTTATCCCTAATCTATCCCCAATGAGCAAGCCTGTGGCGACGGTGGCAAGGAAAAATTCCCTCAGACGACATGAGGAAGAAACCTCGAGAGGAACCAGACTCAAAAGGGAACCCATCCTCATTTGGGCAACAACAGACAGCCTGACTATAATATTAAGAGTTTTAACAGGTATAACCCTCAACTGTCCTCATGGGGCCGTCCTTCACAGGAGTGGGGCGATAAAACTCCGACCAGACACAGGGCACCAGGATGGATCAAGCAGGTCCGAGGGGCAGAAGAGGCCAGCATCTCAATCCCAGGATCAACATGTAACTCAGAGGGACAGATGGGGGGGGGGAGAGAGAGAGAGAAAGAAAACACGTTGTTAGGTATGCCCTAAAAATGACAAGTATTAAATCTGTGTGGTAGGCTCGCAGAGACGAGAGTCTTTACATCAGGCATAACACACAATGGCATGTTAATATGGTAAAAAATATATCATGACCTGCTCTGGCTGGATGCTTGATTGGGTGATGGGAGCACACTCCTCAGCAATGATGAGATGCAGATGGGACCCTTAGGCCTGGCCAAGACAATTCAGTTACATTTCACCGGGTCTGGGACATGCGACAGAATGTCTGACGGCCGATTCCCTGCAGGCTACGATAGCCAGTCGAGGTCCCCACCGTCTCCACCAAAAGATTTCCTGTTGACTCCATGTAACTCAGAGGGACAGATTTGGGGTGGAGGGGAGAGAAAGAAAACACAGGTGGTTAGGTATGCCCAGTGTCACCTGAATAAGTAGGAACAGTATACATATTGCACCGAGTACAAGCAGGGACTCCGGCAACTAACTATGACAGCATAACTAAAAGGAGAGAGCCAGAAGGTAACACAGGCATGAGGGAGCCCCGGGACATAAAGCAGCCAGCCACTACACCGTCAACAAACTCGAGTGAGCAAGCGAGTGGGGACTGACAGCATCCATACATCCCAGTTTACCAAAACACTCTATGTCTGAGGACCCTCCAGATCTACTCCTTTACCTCATAAACACCATTAACAAAAGGCTTGACTAAACAGATATGTTTTCAGCCTAGACTTAAATGCTGAGACTGTGTCTGATTCCCAAACATTACTTGGAAGGCTGTTCCATAACAGTGGGGCTTTGTAAGAAAAGGCTCTGCCCCCTGATGTAGCCTTCACTATACGAGGTACCAGCAGATATCCTGCACCTTTTGATCTAAGTAGGCATCATCTCTATGCTTCCAGCCTGACCTCATCCTTCTGTTAGCTTGTCTGGACCCATCTCATTCCTCTATAAAAAAAAAAAGAAATGGAATGAGTGATAAAATGATGCCGAGAAAAATAAGAGGAGGAAAATTTTGACTTGGTACTTAGTCTGACAAATGAAAATCTTTTATAATTAGTAGATCACAATATGAAATGCAGAAATGGGAAGAACTGGGGAAAGAACAAGCGAGAGGATAACACAGACAGATGGTTAGTGGTATCTCTGATGTTCCTGCTCATTATGGTGCCACATGGGTCTGAAGGTTCATATCTAAAGGTTTACGCACTCCTATACATGCACACACAAAAATTCAGCAGCAACATTTCTGCCGCCTGTTCGCATGGCAGCCACGTTACTGCCGCCTGTTCACATGGCAGCCACGTTACTGCCATCTGTTCGCATGGCAGCGATGTTACTGATCTCTTGTCACATAGTAGCGACGTTACTGTTGTCTATTCGCATGGTAGTCATGTTACTGCCATCTATTTGCATAGTAGCACCGTTATTGCTGTCTATTCGCATGGCAGCGATGTTACCGCTGCCTGTTCACATGGGAGCCACGTTACTGCCGCCTATATGTTAAAGACTGTGAAGTAATAGTCAGCAGCCATGATAAACATATCATAGCACATTCATAACACAAACAAAACTGCAGTGAATATGTGCAGGATTTTAGAAACAGATCTCCACTTCCAGAATTATAAAATTTCTCCACATTGGAGGGTGTTTTCAAAAGCTTCACTTTTTGCTTCATTAAAGAGTATAAAAGTATGAAAATACTGCAAATACTGATGCAAATACTGCCCATTGTGTAGTTATGATTGTCTTTAGGCTTGCCATCCTTCCACTTGCAAGTAGTAAGTGATATGCGCTGGGATCACACACACAGCGGCTCAGTCCCGAATCATGGCTTGTGCACTTCACTCGTGCGCTGTGTGAGCTGCGCAGGGCCGGAGTGCGCACCCTCCAGAGGGCACTCGCTGTTCAGGGCAGAGTGATTTGGAGCGCAGGATGCCTGCGGAGCCGAGCGTATCCGTGTATTGGCGTTGCTATGTGCACGCAAATCGTGTATTGGTGTTGCTGTGTGCACGCTAATCGTTTTAAAAACGTTAATCTGATGATCCGCTGATATGGTCTAATGTAAACATGGGCTTAATTTCACTACTGAATAATTAATTATGTAATTCTGAATGAGTATTCAGGTTTGAAGATATAGCAATGTAGCAGTAAACACAGTCCCCCCCCCCCCCCTCTTCCTGTGTGTGTGTGAGAGAGAGAGAGTGAGTTGAGTAGTGTGTGTGTGAGTGAGTTGAGTAGTCTGTGTCAGTGTGTGCCCCTGGAGGCGCACACAGAAACCATGATGCAAAGAAGACTTGCCACACAGTATATATGATACACACATTAAATTGCTCGCCATCACATGGCTTTTATTCCTTAGGATATAATAATTTGAGCTATATTGAGTATTTTAAGTGTTGTTAAAATGATTGTCATTAATTCAGTAGTACGAGGGGAAAAAAAGGAAGTCTTCGCCATTCATGTGTGTGTGGATTTTATTTATTTATTTTATTTCACAGATTTTCTGTGCTAGGTAGCTAATGTATTTACTGTTAACACTAACTAGCTAGCTAACATTGATTAGCTTGACCATTCACAAATGTTGATCATTTCAGTGGTAATGCTATCTAGCTAGGTAACTCAAGCTAGCTTGACAGGATTTCTGACAGGATTTTTAAGTCAGATTCCTAGATGTCAATAATAATGAATACTCCATCAGTGCTACAGTATTTACAGCAAAAACCAGCCAGCTAGCTAACATTAACTAACTTGACTGCTTTCATAACCAAACCATTTTCAGTGTGTCTGTGTTGGCTAACTAGCTAATGCAAGATAGCCTGACAGAATTTTTGAAAGGAATTAAATCATATGTTGATCATTTTTATTTGCAATGAAACCTAAGATACCCCTCCTAGAACTGCCACCTTATTGTGGTGGAGGGGTTTGTGTGCTTGAATGATCCTAGGAGTTATGTTGTCAGGGGCATTATGCCCCTGTCAGGGTTTCCCAAGGCAGACAGGTCCTAGGTGACAGGCCAGACCAAGAGCAGTTCACCAAAACCCTTATGGAGAAACCATCAAGGACCGTGACGTCGCCCGGTATGGCGCAGCCGGGGCCCCACCCTGGAGCCAGGCCTGGGGTTGGGGCTCGTATGCAAGCGCTTGGTGGCCGGGCCTTTGCCCATGGGGCCCGGCCGGGCTCAGCCCGAAGAGGTGACGTGGGCCCGACCTCCTGTGGGTTCACCACCCACAGAGGTAGCAGTAGGGGACTGGTGCAGTGTGGATTGGGTGGCAGTCGAAGGCAGGGGCCTCGACGACCTGATCCCCGGACACAGCGGCTAGCTGTTGGGACATGGAATGTCACTTCGCTGGGGGGGAAAGAGCCTGGGCTTGTGTGGGAGGTTGAGAGGTACCGGCTAGAGATAGTCGGGCTCACCTCCACGCACAGCTTGGGCTCTGGAACCCAGCTCCTCAAGAGGTATAGAGTATCCGGCCTTCTTGGAGTTCCTGGGAGAGGTACTGAGGGGTGCTCAGATTGGGGACTCCATTGTGTTACTGGGGGACTTCAGTGCTCACGTGGGCTACGACAGTGACACCTGGAGGGGCGTGGTTGGGAGGAACGGCATCCCCGATCTGAACCCGAGTGGTGTTTTGTTATTGGACTTCTGTGCTAGTCACGGTTTGTCCATAACGAACACCATGTTTGAGCATAGGGGTGTCCATAAGTGCACGTGGCACCAGGACACCTTAGGTCGGAGGTCGATGATAGACTTTGTTGTCGTTTCATCTGATCTCCGGCCCTATGTCTTGGACACTCGGGTGAATAGAGGGGCTGAGCTGTCAACTGATCACCACCTGGTGGTGAGTTGGATCCGCTGGCGGAGGAGGAAGCTGGACAGACCTGGCAGGCCCAAATGTATGGTGAGGGTCTGCTGGGAACATCTGGCCGAGCACTCTGTTGGGGAGGTCTTTAACTCCCACCTCCGGGAGAGCTTTTCCCAGCTTCCGAGGGAGGCGGGGGACATTGAGTCTGAGTGGACCATGTTCTCTACCTCCACGGTGGTGTAGTGGTTAGCGCTGTCGCCTCACAGCAAGAAGGTCTGGGTTCGAGCCCCGTGGCCGGTGAGGGCCTTTCTGTGCAGAGTTTGTATGTTCTCCCCGTGTCCGCGTGGGTTTCCTCCGGGTGCTCCGGTTTCCCCCACAGTCCAAAGACATGCAGGTTAGGTTAACTGGTGACTCTAAATTGACCGTAGGTGTGAATGTGAGTGTGAATGGTCATCTGTGTCTGTGTCAGCCCTGTGATGACCTGGCGACTTGTCCAGGGTGTACACCGCCCTTCACCCGTAGTCAGCTGGGATAGGCTCCAGCTTGCCTGCGACCCTGTAGAACAGGATAAAGCAGCTAGAGATAATGAGATGAGATGAGATTTTTGTTTATTTCTAATTAATCTAAGATAACCTGACAGAATTTCTGAGAGAATTTTTAAGTCAAATTACTAGATGTCAATAATATTCACTTCTAATGCTCACCAGAAAGCGATCATGCATTCACCTGGCAGGATTTCTGAGAGATTTTTATTTATTTATTTATTTATTTATTTTATTTCAAAGTGCATAATGTTAGCTAGATGGATAATGGACTGTCAGATGACCTTTCTCTTTAGGACAGACCATGTTAATGAATCTAACTCTCCTGCTCTTTTTCTTTTCCTTTATTGTTATGCAGAAACAAAAGCGGAACTGGAAGAGCTGATGTCAGACATCAAGAAGCTGGCTAACAAAGTACGCTCCAAATTAAAGAGTGAGTCTTTGCACTTCAGCTCTAAACACATCAATGTGAAATTGGAAAAATACTCAGTTCTATTCAGAAAGGTAAATAAACCCTTTACCATTCTTTTTCCGCATGAATCTGAGACGAGTGCAATCCCTGCTGGTACTGATCAAGACCCTGGCTCTTATTGTCACTTTGATAGCTGTGACTAATGAGTGATGAATAGTTAACGTGATGGTGGAGGCACAGTGTTCCAATATATTTCAGTCTCTAGCCTCCACAGCACAGCTGCAGCCATATGACAGGTTAATGAAAGAGCTGTTTGGTGGAGGGAGCGAGACACACAAATGGGCTCAAGGGTGCAATGGATGAGAGATAGAAGGAACTACATGAGGATATTTTCCCTGTTCTGTCTGGTTTAGTATATTAGGCTAGTCAGGCAGACAGAAATTTGCACATGGAGTGTGGTGATCTGTGCAACAATACTACTTCCTGTTGTGTTGTTCTGAGAAAGTCTGTGTTTGCACAGTTGGTGCCACTAATGCTGTGTTCACATATATACCGGTACGATAATAGTATAACTGTATCGATACAAAGTATACCGGTACAGTTTAGTGCATCTGTCCACACTAGCGAGAAATGTTTGCGGTTTTCTTTCACAGTAGTTGAAATGCACATGCGCGAAATGTTTCCGTGGTTACCGAGTAACTTCCTTCCGAGAATATGGTGGATGAAACAACGTGTGTGCTTTTTGTTGTCAGTGTACAGTCTGTATTTCTGGTGGTCATTTATTCAGTCGAATCGTATAAAACGCGCGAGACAGTTGAGAAAGAAACAAACGAATCTCTGTTCTTCACTATTTTATTCAGCGAAGACATCGATTGAGGTGTGTGACTTTGCGCATGCGCATTATATTTGTATCGATACAGAACTGCTTCATCTGTCCACACTACAGTGAAGCACTACAGTACCGATACTGTACCGGTACGAAACCCATACATTTGTGGGTTTCGTACCGATACAGTTATACCGCTATGGTACCGGTATAGTTGCTAGTGTGGACAGGTGTTGTGGTACGAAAGTAGTATCGTATCGGTACAAAGTCCCTAGTGTGGACAGGGTATTACTCTATCTTGTTAACAGAGAGGATTTAACAGTTATCTCATTTCAGACTTTTTTGTCTCAATTGTTTTTCAGCATTTTCTTTTGTGAAATGAATTCTGTGTGAAATGCTATAGAAAATTCACAGTATGATCACTGTCCATGCCAAGATGATACAGTACAGATGATACAGTACAATTCACGTGCATACTCTCGTGAATGCAGCACCACCATGCCACTATGCATGCAAACTATCCTTGAGAGCTCGCGAATGTTACACACACACACACACACACACACACACACACACACACACACACATTAATCCTTTCAGAAGAAGAACCACTTGACCTTGGTTTCATTCTTTGGTTAAGTTTTCAAGAAAAAGATCATGACCACAGCCTGATGAAAACAGACCACTTTGGTCTATTTTGTCTGCGTGATGGTAAGAGAATGGCTTTTACTTGCTACTAGTAGAATGCATTCTCCCTCTGTTTAAAGTGTAGGCTATAGAAAAATAGCAAAAACAATATGTTAAAAAAAACAATAAAAAAAAGACTACTCTGTGTGTATGCAAGTATAGCCTAACGAACCACGTAGCCTCTCACTCACGGAAAGCACACCTGTTAGGCTATTTATTTACTTGCCACATCCACTGTTCTTTTTATTTTTGAAGAGACCCCCACAAAGATGAATTCATATTCAAACCCTGGTAGGATGGGACACCTGACTACCATACCCAGATGCGATTCTTCCCCAAACTGTTCCCACAATGCACACAATTGTCTAGAATGTCTTTGTATGCTGGAGCATTAAAATGTCCCTTCACAGAAATTAAAGAACCCGAATCTCTTCCAACGTGACAATGTCCCTGGACAATGTCATGGACAAAGTGTGCTCCATGAACACATGGTTTGCCAGGGCTGGAGTGGAAGAACTTGAGTGTCCTTCACAGAGCTCTGATCTCAACCTTTGAAATGAACTGGAATGTTGATTCTGCCCCAGGCCCTCTCACTTGACATCAGGGCTCCACTTCAATAAAGCTCTTCTAGCTGAATGAGCATGAATCCCCACAGCCCTGCTCCAAAATCTAGTGAAATCTAGTTTTGCCTTCCCAGAAGACAAAAGCTGCGATAACATCAAAGAGTGGACCAACTCCATGTTAATGTCAACGGTTTTGGTTGTTCATATACAGTAGTCTTGCATTTTAATGAGTGTGGGACTGTCATGCCTTAGGGATAAAAAAAAATGGAGGCAATCATCATAAAGTTGTGGTCACACTGTAATGATGGGAATTCTGGAGTTTTCCAATGAATCAGCTCATTTGACTTGTGGTGCACCAACAGTTTTGTATGTCAACAGTAAAAAAACAATCAGCCTCTACACCCCACAATTTACGGCAAAGCTATAGAACAAGTCACCGAGTTTGTCTACCTTGGCCATAAGTTATCGTGCACAAATGCTGGTTCTACTGCTGTTAACCACAGGATAGGTTTAGGCTGGACTGCCTTTAACGAAAACAAATATCTCTTAATGTCTCAAAGGATTCCTCTTCATATCAAAAGCAAAATCTACAACACATACGTTCTACCAGTCATCCTTTATGGACTAGAATGTGTAAACTGGATGGCAAACCTATGCAGAAAAATAGAGACCTTTCAAAACCACGTTTTGAGATCCATGACAAACCACAGGTTAACAGACCACATAAAAATCGAGGATCTTCTTGAAGCTATTAAAATGACTTCCACAATGAATGTAATCAAGAGCAAAACCCTCAAACTCTTTGGCCATGTAAAACGGGCAGAAAGAGGACTTGCTAAGATCTGCGTTGAAGGTATGATGGAAGGCAAACAGAACAGAGAAAGATTAAGAAAGCGTTGGCAAGACAATATATACCAACGGTCCAGTCTCAATATCAACAACCTTAACAAAGCTACACATAGCAGGAAACTTTGGAAGGTGATTTCCCGTATTAGTGCGCAATCTGCTGCAGGCGGAGATGGTGCTAGATGATGCACCAGCAGTTCGACTCAGGAACAGCTAATTGCATTTTTTTTCTAAACTGGACAAAGTATAAAATGTAATTGTTGTTCTTTGCCAAACTATATCTGAAATTGTTTCATGCAATCTTTATCTTCTATCCATCCATCCTTCCATCCATCCATGGGGAAGCAGGGGAAGCTGGAACCAATACTAGCCAACTTTGAGTGAGAAGTGGGGTACACCCTGGGCAGGCCACCAGTCTATCACAGGGCTAACAAAGAGACTAACAACTATTCACATTCACACCTATGGGATAATTAAATGAATGAATAAATGAGTAACGGCATAGCCTATATCTATGGGGAAAAAAGAATGAAAGAAAAAAATGTCTTCATATGTAAGTCAGCTTTCAATTCTCAAAGTGTAATATTGTTGTTTATACATATTTTTTTAAAGTTATTGGGATTTAGAGGACACCATGTGTTCTGTCAAGTAGGCTTATAGCTGTAATAAATAAATAGTAACTACAACAACTTAGATAGTAGTCTCCAGCATTGTATTATTTAAAGTAATAAGAATCCAATAGTGGCACTCTTGGCTATACATCATAGACTCCTGGAGGGTTTACAGACTCCACTTTGAGTACCACAAGCTGAAAGCTCTTATATGCGCCTGTCAAGACTGGATTTACTTTTTTCCCCACTGTCACTTCACTTCTGTGTCAGCTGTCATGAATAGAAATCTTCTCAGTCATGTGCTTACATGAGATTTAGAGCTTTCGAGAAGCTGTAATTGTTGAATGTATTCCTGGAGGCAGCATGCATAGTATGACTGAAAAGCCTCCTGAATTCGTAAAAAAAAAATCTGTATGGAATTAAGTGTGGGTTAATACACAACAGGGTGTGCTGTTATAGGAAAATAATCAACGACTGGTGTGACCCGACATGAAGCGGACTTACTATTACCACAGGGCGTTGATTACACTCACTGGCCACTTTATTAGGAACACCCATACACCCACTTGCTGTTTTCTGCAGTTCTCTAATCAGCCAATCCCTTGACAGCAGCACAATGCATCAAATCATGCAGATACAAATCAAGAGCTTCAGTTAATGTTCACTTCAAACATCAGAATGGGAAAAGTTGTGATCTCAAAGTATGACTTTCACTGTGACATGGGTGGTGGTTTGAGCCAGATGGACTGGTTTGAGTATTTCAGAAACTGCTGATCTCCTGGGGTTTTCACACACAACAGTCTCTAAAGTTTACACAGACAGAATGGTGCAAAAAAATAAAAAAACATTGTGTGAGCAATGACAGTTCTGTGGGTGGAAACAAATGCCTTGTTGATAAGAGAGATCAGAGGAAAATGGCCAGATTGGTTCAAGCTGCCAGAAAGGACTCGTATAGCAAATCGTATCACTCTTTACAGCCATGGTGAGCAGGAAAGCATCCCAGCATGCAACAGCAGACAGAAGACCACATTGGGTTCCACTCCTGCAGCCAAGAACAGGAATCTTAGAATCAATTAAATGTTCCTATTAAAGTGGCTGGTGAATGTATTTCCCTGTCATAGTCAAGTCACTCGATTTATATCGCACATTTAAAACAACTTTCAGGTTGACCAAAGTGCTTTGCAGAGTTAACTGATAAAACAAAGTCATTGATTAAAAAAGAGGACATAAAAGTAGATGGCACATGAATGAATAACACCACCACAATACAACAGGGAGATAAAACACATCTAAAATACAAGCACGTAAAATGACTAAAAAGACAAAGAAAACAAATGGGCTTTTAACTGGGTTTCAAAACATTCAGTGGCAGGGGCTGTTCGGACATAGTGGTAGCTTGTTCTACTTGTAGCAGGCTTGGGCCCTGCTACACAAAAAGCACAATCACCTTTTTGTCTCAAATGACTCTTCAGGATGGAAAGAAGCACCTTGTCGGATGACCTTAAAGGTGTACCAGGACAGTGAGACTGTATGAGACCAGTGAGGTATCGTGGGGCCAATCTGTTCAAAGTTTGACAAACAAACAAGAGAATTTTAAATTAAATCCTAAATTTAACTGGTAGGTAGTGTAATGAGGCTAAAATCAGGTTAATGTGGCAATTTTTATCCCCCGCTGGCTGAAAGGCCCTAAGGGGGATTATGTCATGGTGATGCCCGTCCGTCTGTCCCTCCATCCCGGGAAGGGTACTCACCTTCTGAAATCAACTCCTCTCTCAATTTTTGGAGGAATTTCCCGAAACTTGACAGGATTCTTTGTTACGGTATATGTTGGTAATATGCATATTGCAGTTTCGTTCAATTCAGTCACATTTTACCAGAGTTACAGCCCTTGATTACCAAACTTGTACTCTGACAATTTCATGAGGGTGTATTAAGCACTTATAGCGTAGATATAGTTGCCAGTGGGGGATATTGTGCTCTCAGAGCACTCTTGTTATTTATTAAAGAATGGCATGTCCTTCTCTTTTACTCATGTATTGTTATGTTTAATGTTGTGGAATGTTTGTGAAACATGCTACTTCCTGTTATCACTTGCACTGCAACAGTTAAGCATAGTAATTCCATTCATCACCAGTGTGTTTCCCTTTTTTCTGCTGATTTTGAAGCTAATATGAAAAAAATGTAGCTTGCCATGTTACCGAGAAACCACAATGCCCTCTCGTCATGTTGTGTTACATGACAACTTAGTTACAGCTTTATATTTTACTGTTACAACATGTTGACATCGAAGACTCCCTCCAAAACTGTTAAATAACCTTCTCCTCACAGAACTTCACCATATCAACAATATTCCATCCATCCATCCATCCATCCATCCATTATCCGTAACCGCTTATCCTGTGCAGGGTCACAGGCAAGCTGGAGCCTATCCCAGCTGACAATGAGGTAGGGTACACTCTGGACAAGTCACCAGATCATTGCTGACATGGCTGACGCACGGAGACAAACAACCATTCACACTTGCATTCACACCTACGGTCAATTTAGAGCCACCAATTAACCTGACCTGCATGTCTTTGGACTGTGGGGGAAACCGGAGCACCCGGAGGGAACCCACGTAGATATGGGGAGAACATGCAAACTCCACACAGAGGAAGGCCCCTGTCGGCCACTGGGCTCAAACCCAGAACCTTCTTGCTGTGAGGCGACAGTGCTAACCACTGTGTCGCCCATATCAACAATATTTTAATTAATAAAGTTTTAATCCACTAATATGGAGTCTGCCATATAAAGCCCTGTAGAAAATCAGTCACCATCTTCTGACCAATCAGAGTAAAGAATTCAACAGCATTGTAGTAAAAGAACTTGATGATGCATATTGAGAGGTGCACTACAGACATAAAATGTGAAGACAACTACCATAGCTTTCTCAAAGTCCATCAATTCTGTGACATTCTGCTTTAGTGGCTTTCTACATGGTTGTCTCCTGTGGGGAATGACGTGCCTAAGAACACTAAAAGGCTGACCTGTAACACTGGTCATTTGAATAGTTGACATTTGAGTCATGCACCAGCTCATAGGACCTGTCAAACGTGTACAGAGCCACCTCCATTTAAGAACAAGCCACATAGCAAGCGCTTGACATACTCATACACTCGTGTGTACACACACACAGTGACATGACTAGCATTTAACCACTGCTGTGCCAGTAACAGCCACTGCCATGGAAGTACTCCGTTATAACAAACAGATGCAAGAACAAGACAAAGTATTGGGCAGCAAGTTGGTAATTTCTCACAGATTCATGCACTGAAAAAAGTAACCTATAGAATTTACCCAATAAATCTGAGGTAACAATTTGCATTGACTTGTTTGGGGTAGATTTAATTCCATATATTGAGTATAAAATAACTGAAATAAAAAGCTATGAAATTGGGTAAAATTTACCTCATTTATGCATCTATTCAACAGCTACTTTCTCATTGAAATTGGGTAAAATTATCTCTTGTTTGCTAGTAGGTAATACCTGATGATTACTAATCAAAGGTAATTAATATCACTTAGTAACCATTACTTATTCGGAGAAGGTAAGATGTACCCCCCAAAAAAAGACTTTCAGATGGTTCATCATCTCAATGTTTTTAATCCATAAAATCTCATCTCATCTCATTATCTCTAGCCGCTTTATCCTTCTACAGGGTCGCAGGCAAGCTGGAGCCTATCCCAGCTGACTACGGGCGAAAGGCGGGGTACACCCTGGACAAGTCGCCAGGTCATCACAGGGCTGACACATAGACACAGACAACCATTCACACTCACATTCACACCTACGGTCAATTTAGAGTCACCAGTTAACCTAACCTGCATGTCTTTGGACTGTGGGGGAAACCGGAGCACCCGGAGGAAACCCACGCGGACACGGGGAGAACATGCAAACTCCACACAGAAAGGCCCTCGCCGGCCCCGGGGCTCGAACCCAGGACCTTCTTGCTGTGAGGCGACAGCGCTAACCACTACACCACCGTGCCGCCCATCCATAAAATCATTAAAAAAAAAACACCGTATAAAGTGCAGCATAAGAGCTTCACACAACATTTCAAGTAATGAACCTGTTTTATAACTCACTAACAGCTTCAAATGTTGTTTCTGGACTGACCAAATCTGCAGTCCAGGTGCATTTATACAACAAATAACTGAACCGCCTTGTTTATATGCAGCAATGATGCACCAAATGATCAAAAAACACAAAATAAAGTGCAGTACAACAGCTTCACACAACATTTCAAGTAATGAACCTGTTTTATAACTCACTAAACTAACAGCCGGAGAGAGGAAGATGGCAGTCCGAGAGTTCCCTGTCCTGCTCACTCAAACACACGGTTTGACGCATGCACAATTTGGAGCACAGGACTCATGGCTTTGGGGTATATTTTACCGTATTTTTCCATGTAATGGTTGTTACTGTTAACGAATAGGTAGCATATGTATATTTTACCCATTACTTTATAATTCCTTGGCTGACTGCAATAATCGAGTAAATTTTATCTGGTTTGCATAGATTATTTTTACCACTCTCCAAAATCACTTCTTACAGTGTGGTTCCCATGGCAATGAGCAGTTTTATTTTGGTTCCATCTCTACTCTTTGTCCTATCATTGGTTTGTTCCACAATTGTATGCACCTGTTCTGTGTGTACTCCAAGATTAGAAACAAGGTTGGGTAGTACGGGAAGAGGAGTGACATTCTTACCAGAATCATTGCACCATCTCTGGTGAAGAAGTCATTATTCTGCCTCTGCCAAGGACATTGTTGGTCCTCCTCAACCTTGGATATTGTTGCTGCTTTTGGAATAAACACAGAACAGGTGCACACAATTGGAGAACAAACCAATCATAGGACAAGAGGCAGAGATAGTACCAAAACGGTAACCAAGACAAAATACAGAAAGCTTACAACAGGTTGTATATATTTTGTGTTTGAACCTGTTAGACTTATTCATATCTAAATTAGAAGGGCACTTGGTAGAGTGCATACCTCCGCCAAGCCACGTATTAGAATATCCATATGTTTACCTACGTGTGTCAGTCCACCAGATTTTTATACCACGTGCTCAGATTATGGATTGAGGTATACCTGCTGCATTACACTACCAAGCCTCTGTATGCAGGAAATACAAATTGGAAATCATGTGTTTGCAACCCAAAATGGTCCATTTTCCAGGCAGAAAGCCTTCAAAATGTACATAATGTTTCAGTTAGGTCTAAAGTGTATTTTTGGACCAGAATGACACTACTTTTACTATGAATATAGCCGAGAAACACTGCTCACCTAACGTGGAGTTTCTCATGGTTAAATGTAGACCTTTTTATCTCCCAAGAGAACTCACATCAGTTATAGTTATAGTTGAACCAGACACAGTATATACCACCAGACGCTAATGCTAAGCTTGCAATGGGAGAATTGCATGCAGCCATGAGCAAACAGCAGGAAATGCACCCAGAGGCTGCATTTATTTTTGCGGGTGACTTTAATCACTCCAACTTGGAGACAGTACTTCCCAGACTGCATCAACATGTTACCTGACACACAAGAGGAAATAAGACACTGGACCATGTTTACTCCAACACAGCTGGAGCTTACAAAGTTACACCCTTCCCCCATATAGGACAGTCAGATCACCTTTCTCTGTTTCTCACCCCTAAGTACTCACCACTCATCCAACATGTGAAACCCATAGTGAAGACAATAAAAGTGTGGCCAAAGGGGACAGACTCTGTGCTGCAGAACCAATTCAAACACACAGACTGGAATATGTTTGCCATTCAAGCAACCTGTCACTCCCACACAGACATTGAGAGCTATGCTTCCTCTGTACTGGACTACATCTCCACCACCATAGACAGCGTCACCATTCAGAAATTGATCACGTACCCAAATCAGAAACCCTGGTTGAACAGAGATGTCCGTCTACTGCTGAAAGCCCGCAACACTGCCTTCAGATCAGGAGATGTACAAGCCCTACAGTACAGCCAGAGCTGATCTGAAGTGTGGCATCAAGAAGGCCAAGCACTGCTACAAACAGAAGGTTGAGGAGCATTTCTCCAACTCCAACCCCCGACGTATGTGGCAAGGCATTCAGGTCATCAGTGACTACAAATCCAACAACCCTTCCCTCCCATCCTCTGATATCTCCTTTCTCAACGAGCTCAACAATTTCTATGCTTGGTTTGAGAAGGACAACCAGGAGTCTGCATCCAGGGCAAGGCTGATTATAGACCACCAACCCCTAACACTCTCCCCCACTGATGTCAAAGCAGTGCTGAGCAGGATCAATCCACACAAAGCTGCAGGCCCTGATGGCATCCCCGGACATGTGCTCAGAGCATGTGCTGGGGAGCTGGCGGGGGTCCTGATGGACTTATTCAACATGTCTTTGGCCCATGCTGTTGTTCCGACCTGCTTCAAGACCACCTCCATCATGCCAGTACCAAAACACTCCACTCCAGCATGTCTCAATGACTACCGTCCAGTAGCACTCACCCCCATCATTACAAAGTGTTTAGAGCAGCTGGTCCTAGCACATCTCAAATCCTGTCTTCCCCCCCACCCTGGACCCCCACCAATTTGCCTACCGCAAGAACAGGAGCATAGAAGATGCAGTCTCCATAGCACTGCACTCTGTCCTCTCGCACCTGGACAATGGCAACACATACACCAGAATGCTGTTCATAGACTTCAGTTCAGCATTTAATACCATCATCCCCTCTAAGCTTATCACCAAACTCACAGATCTGGGTATCAGTGCTCCCATCTGCAACTGGTGGTTGGATTTTCTAACCAACAGGCCCCAACATGTTTGTTTAGACCATCACTGCTCCTCCACCCTTATCCTAAACAGCATACCACAAGGCTGTGTGATGAGCCCGTTCCTCTACTCCGTTTTTACTCATGACTGCAGACCTGGGTCAAGGGTCAAGGTATCTTTATTACACTATAATACATTATATTATACATTACATTGTATATTGTAATATTGTACATTACACTAACACCATCATCAAGTTTGCAGATGACACCACAGTGATAGGCCTCATCAAGGACAACGATGCATCCAGGGCAAGGCTGACTATAGACCACCAACCCCTAACACTCTCCCCCACTGATGTCAAAGCAGTGCTGAGCAGGATCAATCCACACAAAGCTGCAGGCCCTGATGGCAGCCCTACAGGGAGGACAGGGAGGAGCCTACAGGGAGGAGGTGGACTGCCTGGTTGTGTGGTGCAGCAAGAACAACCTGCTGCTCAACACCAATAAGACCAAGGAGCTCATCGTGGACTTCAGGAGGAATGCTGACACACACCCATCCACATGAACGGTGCAGCAGTGGAGCATGTGACCAGCTTCAAATCAAGTCAAGTTTATTTGTATAGCGCTTTTAACAATAAACATTGTCGCAAAGCAGCTTTACAGAATTTGAACAACTTAAAACATGAGCTAATTTTATCCCTAATCTATCCCCAATGAGCAAGCCTGCGGTGACGGTGGCAAGGAAAAACTCCCTCAGACGACATGAGGAAGAAATCTCAAGAGGAACCAGACTCAAAAGGGAACCCATCCTCATTTGGGCAACAACAGACAGTATGACTATAAGATTAAAAGTTTTAACATGAAGACAGTTTCGTTGATGTAACTCTTCATTGATGGAAACTTGAGTGCAAAACTGTTCATGACAACTGCAGTCCTAAAGTTAGCAAGTCAACTGTAGTCCTCAGCCATAAAAGCATTACTGTAAGAGTCCAGAGCGTCCTCCAGGTGTAACTTTCAACTGTCCTCATGGGGCCATCCTCCACAGAAGCGATGTGATACTGTTGGAGCGAGACTCCAACCAGACACGGCACCAGGATGGCTCAGGCAGGTCTGAGGGGCAGAAGAGGTCAGCATCTCGATCCCAGGACCGACATATAACTCAGATGGACAGATTGGGGGGGGGGGGGAGAGAAAACACAGGTTGCTTCAAATTCCTGGGGATCCATATCTCGCAGGACCTCACCTGGACAACCAACTGCTCCAACTTGGTCAAGAAAGCTCACCAGTGTCTCTTTTTCTTGAGGACTCTGAAGAAAAACCATCTCTCTTTAGACATCCTTGTGAACTTCTACTGCTGTACCATTGAGAGCATCCTAACCAACTGTATTACAGTCTGGTATGGGAACTGCTCTGTCTCGGACTGGAAGGCACTTCAGAGGGTGGTGAAGATTGCCCAGCATGTTGTGGGAACCTCACTTCCTGCTATTGAGGACATCTACAGGAAGCGATGTCTCAGGAGAGCCATAAACATCAGCAAAGACTCCTGCCATCCAGCACACAAACTGTTCACTCTCCTGCCCTCTGGAAGGTGCTACAGGAGCCTTTGGACCAGGTTCAGGAACAAGTGGTTTTTTTTTTTTCTTTCCTTCAGCTGTCTCACTGTCTCACTTCAGCTGCCCCCCCCGAACAAAACTGAATTGACTTGAACTGACTTCACTGCACTTTAACTGCACGATCACCATTTGCATTACTGTTTGTTAGGGCTCAAGCACCATTCGGTGCGAGACCCTATTGTTTTTCGAAGGATTATTATTATTATTATTATTCTGCCGTGTTTGGCCTTATTTGAGGCAGTTCCCATGCACAAAAACTCATGAAATTTGATACACGCATCAGTCATTGTCCTCGCTACTCAGCCACAGACTTTTGGCCCCGGACATGGCCCAGGGACTTCATAGTGCCCCTTTTTCCATTTCCCATTGAAATGAATGGGTAGAACTTTGGAATGATGTCATAAGGCCATTTGGAGTGAAATTACACGTGGTCATTTTTAACGTACTCCTCCTAGATGGTTCATCAAATTCATGTCAAACTTGGCAAACATGATGCCAAGATATTACTAAAGTTGAATTGCTAAGGGATTTTTGATATGTTGTAATATGTTGAAATAATATAACATATAATATGCCAAGATATTGCTGAATGTTGAACTTGATATCTTATAATATGATTCTGATGCATTGTGTGAACGCGGACCACACACAGTCTGTATGCTACACTGTAACAATTTTACTGCCTGGTGTGGACCAAATAATCGAACACACACACACACACACACACACACACACACACACACACACACACACACACACACACACTAATAGTGACCTTCTATCATTGTGCATTTTGTTGCAGACAAAATGCACAGTGATTTTTGATATATTGTAATATGTTGAAATATTATAACATATAATATGCCAAGATATTACTGAATGTTGAATTTGATATCTGTAGGATATTGCTGAATGTTGAACTCGATATCTTGTAATATGACTCTGATTCTGATACTCTTTAGCCGTTATGGGCCTGTCTGATGAACATTTGATGAATATATGACATGTGACTGTTTTGTTGGGTGGCGGGATGTCCTGGGTTGCAGAACCACATGTGTGAGGGCCCGTCAAGGCCGCTAGTTCATACTGTGTTTTGTATATACTGCAGATATCTATATCACATCATACCATTGCACTATAGTTCATTCATATTGCATATTTGTACATACTGTAAATATCTATCATATTCTACCATTCCATACCCTGTAATTCATGTACATTTATATTTGTATATTGCACTTATGTTATTTACTGCTATGCACTTCTGGTTAGATGCAATCTGCATTTCGTTGCCTTGTACCTGTGACATGTGCAATGACAAAGTTGAATCTAATCTAATCTAATTTGTAAAACAGCTATAGGTAATGTAATGTGATGCCTCATTCATTGGTTGGCACCATGCCAAATTCATTTTTGGCACTGTGCCAATTATGTCAGAATATTAGTCACGGATACTCTATTTCTAACATGGGACCAACTTTAACCTGTACAAAATGTTAGCAACAAAGCTAGAACTGTTGTTGATACAAGATAGTCAGTCATAAAATGTGTTTTTATTATTATACCCCCACTCTGAAGGGGGAATACTGGTTTACCTCTGTCTGTCCGTCAATATCTCTGTATTTCCGTCCATCCAAAATGCCCTTTCTCTCAGCAACCACAAATCATAGCCACTTGGTACCAAACTTCAGCTTGGGGTTCTATACCGTGTCTACCGTTTTCAGGTCTGTCACACATCGACTTCCTGTTCACCGACTGAATGTATTTATGAAACATATAGTGTGGATTTTGACACTATTTCAAGAAGCAAAATGCTATTTCAAAATGACAGTTTACCAGGATGGGCGGCACGGTGGTGTAGTGGTTAGCATTGTCGCCTCACAGCAAGAAGGTCCAGGTTCAAGCCCTGTGGCCGGCGAGGGCCTTTCTGTGCGGAGTTTGCATGTTCTTCCCGTGTCCGCGTGGGTTTCCTCTGGGTGCTCCGGTTTCCCCCACAGTCCAAAGACATGCAGATTAGGTTAACTGGTGACTCTAAATTGACTGTAGGTGTGAGTGTGAATGATTGTTTGTGTCTAATGCCGCTTTTCCACTACCAACGCGGCTGAGTTGGGCTGAGTCGAGCTGAGTGGGGCTGTTGGAGTTGCATTTCGACTACAACCACGCTGAACCGTGCTGGCTGGAAGTGGGTGGACACATTGGGTGGAGTTAGCGAAAGTGGGTGGACGTCACGTGATGTCATTAGGCGGCGCAAACAGTGACATCAGTGACCTTTTAAGCGGTAGTCTCACGACCCGGATAGTAAACAATAAACATGGAGGACATGGAGTCATTAGTGTTGCTGGTCTTGGTGCTGTGGCTTGTTGTCGGTGACAACGCCAACAGATACTGGCAAGAGTGTATAGATGAGGCGAGGTGCATAAGGCTTCAGAAATTCTCGTAATTCGTAATTCTTCTTCTTCCGGGTTTACAATGTTTACAGATCCCAACGTGCTCGCGGGGGGTGTGTGGGCATGTGAGGACACTCCTCCTCACCAATCAGTGCACAGGGGAGTGTCTCGTCATGCCCCTAGCCCCACTCGGCTCGGTTTGGCTCGCTTCAGCCCTACTCCAAAACCGTGCGAGTTTTGGGTGCTGAGTAGGGCTGAAGCGAGCTGAGTCATGCTGCTCTGAGGTAGTCGAAACGCGAGCCGTGTCGGGCTGAAGTGAGCTGAAAAAGGGTAGTGGAAAAGGGCCATAAGTGTCAGCCCTGTGATGACCTGGCGACTTGTCCAGGGTGTACCCCGCCTTTCGCCCGTAGTCAGCTGGGATAGGCTCCAGCTTGCCTGCGACCCTGTAGAACAGGATAAAGCGGCTAGAGATAATGAGGTGAGTTTACCAGGATGCTATTTGAAATACCTGGGGAGAACACTGCTCTTTACTTACTTGTTTCAGGGTTAATTATTTGTTGAAGTCAACATTCATACGATATAGAACCCCAAGCTGAATAATAATTATACATTCATAATCATTCCTTTGATTGTTTGCACTCTGATATAAGTGAGAGCAAGGGATACGCAAGTGAGCAGTAGTTCACAGTTGATCTTGTTCTTTTTAACCTCTGAACACGTAGTGTTGAAAACATGGAGACCAGGACTCAGAATCAGTCATGCACAATGAATGGACGCTGTTGAGTGTTGACTCATTTCTGGTTCTGGACAGTAACTACACGGTAGTCATTTAAAATGAGTCTCTGTCTCAAGTCCTCTAGAACCAGCCTCAGTCCAACACAGTCATGGATGATGTTAAAAGTGGTGAATGTATCCTGTAGGGGCACTATTGAGGTGACCATTTGTTGATGGTTACTGGATCAGTCAGCAAAAACAGTGCAAAATATTGTGTGCTTTTCAACGCCGTTTCTACGCATTCTGTAAACAGAGCATCTGGTACAAAAATACCATGGCGCGACACATTCAGATTTGCATCAAAATGGAATCACTTGTTCCTTGGCCCATGGCTCACCATTCCTCAAAATTTCATCAAATCCGTTCACTACTTTTTGAGTTACGTTGAGAACAAACAAACAAATGGGCAACAGACAATTGGCAACAACCAATCAGATCAGAGCAAATCTATTGCCAGGGAGACAGACAATGCAAAGATGGACACTGAAACATTTGCAGCTGTAACTTTTGTCTTGGCTTCAGCCTTTATTTCGCTCAAGTAAGTATCACTTCAGGAACAAAACTGAGTAGTTAAATTGATGCTCTGGCACAAAAGATAATTTGCCATTATTTTAACATTTATAAGTCAAAATGACCACATTCTGTTAATAATAAACACTTTTTAATCTCTTTAAAAATGCTGCTAGCCTCAATCACATATAACTAATAACTGACACATACATCACAAAAACATCATTGTTTAATTCTTATCTCAGCAAAAAAGAACATAGACCAGGAGCTGGCTGCTGAGGAAGAAAAGGAACTAACGGAGCTCCTGAAAGGCTTTCTTTCTTTTTTAGATCCTGAAGTTTGTACTGTTTTGCCCTTGGGCTCCACAAGTAGTCATGCTCTGTATGTGAATCAGATCAGATGATAAGTTAGACAATCTCTATTACAACTCAAAAAAAAAAAAAAATCATGAGCTGTCCATCACTTGACGCAAGAGAGATAATGTTATCCCTATGTAGCTAGCGATAATTTTCAGCTAACTACGTTAGTAAAAACCACTGCCAGTTAGCTAAATCCCATTCGATCTCTATGGAGCGGTGGTTTGCTAATGGCAGTTTACACTTCGCTGAAAAAAAAAAATCAATGTTTTAATTACAACCTGAGAACATAAAAATGGAGGTCTGTTGGTTCAGCATTTAATGAGGTAAATTCACCACTTTGTGTTTACACATAACATAACTTACTAGTTTTTTCTTTGCTCCACTGCTGGAAATGCCACCATCTTTGTTGAAAGTTTCAGAAGCTCTCAGGTGATCATGTGATTCACTGCTAGCACTTAAGTTGCCCAAAAGGATCAAAATTGTTCAGATTGAAATTATGTTGCCCAATCTCAATGGGAAAGTGTCGAAGCGTAATTGCCCAGCAACACTGCCCGGCAACATCTCCCCAAAAGTTGCCCCATGTATCATCACCTATAGTGCATAGTATGCCATTCAAGCCACTAGATTTTCCACTGTGGCACTCTGAGGAGAACTTCATCAAATAAAGTATTTTTGAGTTCAGATCACTGACCACACCTGCAAAATTCAGAGTTGAAACTAGACATCAAGTCACTGACTTATCTTATACTGTATCTTATATCTTGTCTATTTTATACTGAGTGTGCAGTGTTTTTCTCCCAGGTATCCAGCAGACCATCGAGCAGGAGGAAGGACAGAACAGGTCTTCAGCTGATTTGAGGATACGGAAAACACAAGTGAGTGAACTTGACTTAACGCGACTTTAGACAGGAAGCAAGAGCTACACTGTTATACATGTATGTGATATAAGATAATGCTTTTGTCATAATAATACATAATAATGAAATCGCAAAAATAAAACGTATGATCACGGCATTAGTATGCGCGGGTGTGGCGGATTAATTCTATGAATATTGTATGAGTATACAGTCCTGTGCAAGTCTTAAGCACATGTAAGGAAATGCAGTAGACCAAAAATGGCTTAAAAATAATTAAATGTAATGTTTCAACATTAAAAAATACTATAAACAGTAATCAGTAAGCCATAATAAATGAAATAAAGTCAATATTTGGTGTGAGACAATCTTTTGCTTAAAAAAAAAAAGTAGTCTCTGGTCCAATGAGCGCAGTTTTATAAGGAAATGAGCTGTAGGTTTTATTGAGCATCTTACAGAACCAGCCACAGTTCTTCTGGACACTTTGACTGTCACACTTGCTTCTTAATTTTGCACCAAAACCCAGTAGCATTCATTATGTTTTATTACCTCGCCCGCGACAGAGTAAGCGGGGCGAGGTGTTGTAATCAGTGCAGGTTTTTTTTTGTGTGTGTGCGCGCGTGTGTCCCTGTTAACAATCTAGTGTCTAGATGGTTGCACCAATTAACTTCAAATTTTCAGGGTAGGTGGGCAATGGTCCATAGATTTACCTCATTTTAAATTTTGGGGGTAATCGGGTCAAGGCGAAAGTCAAGGTCACTGGAAAGGTGAAAGATCAAAATATATTTTCCATTATAACTCAAATGGTTTCCGATAGACAGATGTTTACTCTTATGAGCATATAGGAACTCCCATATGGCCTTTCATTTGGCACCGTGATCTTTGACCTTGAAAGGTTAAACTCAAGGTCACAGATTTTCAGAGTGCTGTAACTTGAAAATGGTTGATGGTAGACAGATTTTCCCATTATCAACTTATAGGAAATGCCATATGGGCTTTCATTTGGCACCATGATCTTTGACCTTGAGTAACCTGGAAAGGTCAAACTGAAGGTCATGGGTTTTCAAAGGGCTATAACTTTAAAATGGTTCATGATAGCCAGATGTTTACCATTATCAACCTGTAAGAAATCCCATATGGGCTTTCAGTTGCTGCCATGACCTTTGACCTTGAATGACTTTGAAATGTCAAACTCAAGATCATGGATTTTCATAGGACCTAACCTGACAGCTACCAGCTGTCCAAGGTCACCCAGCTGTCTACCATCAACCATTTTCTAACCTGACAGCTGATGATTGAGAAATATTACCATTATCAACATATAGGTATAAAATAAGTGCTGCCGGGCAAGGTTTGTTTTGCCTGGCAACACTTGCTTTTTAGTTTGAAAAGTAGCCTCTTTTGTAATGCGCTGCTCAGATACAAACTTTTTTCCCCTGTAACATTTAATTTTGTGCTGGAAAAAACACGAGCGTTTGGAAGTCTAAAATGTTTTTTGTACTGACTCAATAATGTAGAAGTCATAAAATAGAAATCTATAACAAAGTTTGTATGAAAAAAAATAGGGAGCCTAAGGCTTTTGCACAATATTGTATATTGAAGGGTTGTAGTTACAGGTCAGTGATATCCAATCTAATCAACTGACCTGTAACTAAAAACGTTTAAAATGTGTGGCATTAAATGGATTTTTCTCACTATCTCGGTCTAAGCTGTACTAAATCACGCAGACATTCATGATCATTAAACTTGTGCCTAAATTAAATGCACTAAATTTAACCAGCCTTGTTAAGCTATGAAATTGCTACACATATTTTACTACTGCATCAATAAAATATCAAGCCTTTTCCATGAAGTGTAATAGGCGTAATGTGGTATCAATTATCATGCCAAGCAGGATATGCCAATGGTATAGCACAAAATTATTTTCACTTGCGTGAAAATAGAACATGTAGTAGAGCTTATAGGAGAGATAAAGTGTTGAATTTGTCATACTGGTACAAGAACATTGCTTGGAACACATTTTAACTTAATGATTTCTCCCTTTTCTTTTCCCAGCACTCCACTCTGTCACGTAAATTCGTGGAGGTAATGTCGGAGTACAATGCGACGCAATCCAGTTACAGGGAGCGCTGCAAGGGCCGCATCCAGAGACAGCTGGAGATCAGTGAGTGTGAACACACCTTTATAAGATGGAATATTTACTGTAGAAGAATGGACATGTAATGACATGACTGTAAAATGCAAGGCATCTTTATCTTGTCTCATTTTTTTCCCTTCATGATACTGTTTCTGTCTGACTTTTACCACAATCCTGGTGAACCTTAGGTGCTAAAGAAGGCAACTGGACTTGCTTGAAATCCTTGAAGACATTTCATCTCTCATCTGAAAGGTTTCTTCAGTTCTGACTGACTAGTCAGGAGTTCCAGAAATTTATCCTCTAGTGGACCAAAAACAACCCTAAGGAGAGTCGTTGAGGTCACATGGGTTGTTGACCCTCTCAGTCATCCTGTAGGTTGTTGGGGTCATTGGAGGTTGGGTGTGAAGGTGTTAGCAGCCTAGAGGGTTGTTAGGATGATCTGTGGATCGTTGGTTCTCTCTGCTATCATGTGAGTCATTGAAGTCAGCTGAGTCTTGGGCCAAGTTTACATTAGACCGTATCTGTCTCGTTTTCTTCGCGGATGCACTGTCCGTTTACATTAAACCGCCTGGAAACGCCGGGAAACGGGAATCCGCCAGCGTCCACGTATTCAATCTAGATCGTGTCAGCTCCGGTGCTGTGTAAACATTGAGATACGCAGATACGCTGTGCTGAGCTCTAGCTGGCGTCGTCATTGGACAACGTCACTGTGACATCCACCTTCTTGATTCGCTGGCGTTGGTCATATGACGCGACTGCTGAAAAACGGCGCGGACTTCCGCCTTGTATCACCTTTCATTAAAGAGTATAAAAGTATGAAAATACTGCAAATACTGATGCAAATACTGCCCATTGTGTAGTTATGATTGTCTTTAGGCTTGCCATCCTTCCACTTGCAAGTGGTAAGTGATATGCGCTGGGATCACACACACAGCGGCTCAGTCCCGAAAACACTGCTTGTGCACTTCACTCGCGTGCTCTGTGAGCTGCGCAGGGCCAGAGTGCGCACCCTCCAGAGGGCACTCGCTGTTCAGGGCGGAGTGATTTGGAGCGCAGGATGCCTGCGGAGCCGAGCGTATCCGTGTATTGGTGTTGCTGTGTGCACGCAAATCGTGTATTGGTGTTGCTGTGTGCACACTAATCGTTTTAAAAACGTTAATCTGATGATCCGCTGATACGGTCTAATGTAAACATGGGCTTAGTGTGGATGTGTATTCAGTTTTCTGGGAAGTGATGAGTGGTGTCTCAGACCACTTCCTCTGTTCAGTGATTGTCGTTCCAGGTTAATGAAGGTGGCCTTTTTTTTTTTTATAAACTCTTTCAAACCACTGGTCTTCTCTGGCTAGAATGCATAAATTGCAGTCCTGAAATGAGTGTCCTTTGTTATTAAGATGAAGATAGACTGCAGAGTCCTGGCCTGAGGAACTGGCTGTCCTTGTGAAGCGGTTGTTTCGTTTCCCCAATGTACAAGTCTGTGCATTCCTCACTGCATTGAATGGCGTACACTACGTTATTCTGTTTGTGTCTGGGTATTCTGCCCTTAGGATGGACCAGTTTGTGCCTCAGAGTGTTTCTGGGCTTGAAGTGTACAGGGATGTTGTGTTTGTAGAAGATCCTCCTGAGTTTCTCAGATAGTCCAAGAGGGTCAGCGACCCATGTGACCTCAATGACTCTCCTTAGGGTTGCTTTTGGTCCACTAGAGGATAAATACCTGAAACTCCCCACTAGTCAGACAGAACTGAAGAAGGCTTTCGGATGAGAGGTGAAACGTCTTCAAGGATTTCAAGCAAGTCCAGTTGCATTGTACCTACGGATTACAATGACCTGGATGACTGAGAACCTTCACAGACAAAAATCCTGGTGCATCACATTCAGTCGGTTTGTCTGTGGAAGTGGGTTAGTAACTTTGTGTGTGGTTTAAGACAAATTTATCAAAATATAATAATAGAAACTAACTTTATTCTCCAAGTCCAGACTCATGCGGAAGGAGTGGGAGTGCTGTCTTCCATCGATTTTCATTGGTTGACATGAATGATCAATTCCAGCTGGTTCTTGAGCCCAAGTTTGATCTGATTGGCTGCAGACAGAGAGACATATTTGCGCTCAAATAGTGTTGATCCTTAACAATACAGTTGCCACTAAATTATCAATATTATTATTATTTTCAGCAATGCTGATATGTATGAAATGTTTAATATTGGTGAACTGATTTTCACCAAGCTCTAATAGTTAATCTAAAAAAGCTCTAACAGTGTCTGGGTGTGTGTGAGAGCTGGTGAATCTAGCTTAGCTATCAAAATCTAACCGTAATATTGTCTACTGAAGACGCAAATATCAGCATCGTGTGCGTTTAAATTCTAGGTTTTAAACATGTATCCCGGGCAGCACGGTGGTGTAGTGGTTGGCACCGTCGCCTCACAGCAAGAAGGTCCGGGTTCGAGCCCCGTGGCCGGCGAGGGTCTTTCTCTGTGGAGTTTGCATGTTCTCCCCGTGTCCACGTGGGTTTCCTCCAGGTGCTCCGGTTTCTCCCACAGTCCAAAGACATGCAGGTTAAGTTAACTGGTGACTCTAAATTGACCATAGGTGTGAATGTGAGTGTGAATGGTTGTCTGTATCTATGTGTCAGCCCTGTGATGACCTGGCGACTTGTCCAGGGTGTACCCTGCCTTTCGCCCGTAGTCAGCTGGGGCTCCAGCTCCAGCTTGCCTGTGACCCTGTAGAACAGGATAAAGCGGCTAGAGATAATGAGATGAGATGAAACATGTATCCCAGTTTTTACTAATGGCCTTGTGATTTGCTTAGATAATGCAATGAAGATAAAAGGACATCTTAAAGGACATACATGTAAATAAATAATATTCGTTATGCACCTGACTCATGATCTATTCATTAACTGCAGTAAACCTGATGGAAGAGGGAAGCATGACATAAGATCCTGAGATTTTTAAGTGGTTAAAGGTGCTGACTGCAAAGTCATCTGAAATTTTTACACTGTTTATCGTGCATGCCATTTTCTTATGTCCTGCAAGAACAATATCATGCGGATGAGATGTGATGATTTTGATGTCCTGAGGATCGCTTTTCTCCATTTTGGGACCATTTTCCTACCTCTTGAGGTAAACAGTATGGCCCTATGGATGGAAACAGGAAACAGCCGAACACGAGGAAGGAGCTTTAACTAATTAGCATAACTATGGAACTGCATCATACCAAGATGGTGATGCGTGGAAAACATCGTGACTCTGTATCGACCTTAGAGAGTTTTGAGTCACCGGGATGTAATTTGTGGTCGACATTCGCGAATAGATCTGTGAAACAAAAGACAAATATATCTTTTCTCTGTTACTGCTTTTGTGTTCTCATTTCTTTCTCTACAAGATGAAAACATGAGGTGTATAACTCCATACTCAGACTCACCAATCCAAGACAAGCGCTGCAAATTCTTTGTCAGATTTCGCACCTGTTTCATCCTTCAGTCGATTCCAGCGGTCGATCAAGTCAAGTTTATTTTTATAGCACTTATAACAATACTAGTGCATTTCAAAAAATTAGAATATTGTGAAAGTTCAATATTTTCCATCAGTTATTTAAGAAAGTGAAAATGTTATATATTATAGACTCATTACACATAAACTAAAATGTTTCAAGCATTTTTCTATTTTAATTTTAATCAGTATGGCATACAGTACAAAAACATAAAAAAAACCCATCTCAAAATATTAGAATATTTCATTTCGAGTTTGAGTAAAACAGTATGAACACAGTGTATCTCTCGGTCTAGTTCAGTACACACAACCACAATCATGGGGAAGACTGCTGACTTGACTGTTGTCCAGAAGATGATCACTGATGCCCTCCACAAGGAGGGTAAGCCACAAAAGGTCACTGCTGAAAAGGGTGGCTGGAAGGTGCACAAGCAACAGGGATGGCCACAGTCTTGAGAGGATTGTCAAGAAAAGTTGATTCAAGAACCTGGGAGAGCTTCACAAGGAGTGTGTGGCAGCGGGGGCTTGGTCAAGCACCGGTCTGTGACAGGAGGGCGGAGTTGGGGAAGGTAAGTGGCAGAATCGCTTCACCTGAGTGTCATTAACCTGTGTTTTATGTGTTCTCCCCAGTAAACCGCCCTATTTAAGGAGGGAGAGCGAGAGCAGAGGGAGACCCGGACGAGACGCTGTGTGTGTGTGTCTCTCGCGCTATTGTGAAACAGTATTGTAACCCTGAAAAGTGTGGCAATAAAGCCGTTAGACAAACCTGATCTCTGTCCTGCCGTCCTCTGTGCTCCACCCACACGCGGTTCTCGCTACAGTGGTGCTGAAACCCGGGATCGTGGAGCACCTGTCCTGCAGCCCCATGGAATCCTCCCCGTTCGCGGACTTGGTCCACGCCCTCGCCACGGCTCAGCAGAGCCAGCACCAGGCGCTCGTCACACTCCGGAAGGAGCAGGAGCGCCGCTTCGAAGCCCTGGTGCTGGCTCAACAGGAAGACCGTGAAGCGTTCCGGCGCCTCCTCGCGTCGGCGGGGTCCACCAGCGCCCCGGCCGCGGGCCCATCTCCCATCACCTTGACTAAGATGGGCCCGCAGGACGACCCCGAGGCGTTCATCGCGTTATTCGAACAGGTCGCCGAAGCCTCGGGGTGGCCGATGGAACAGCGCGCGGCGCGCCTCCTCCCCCTCCTGACGGGAGAGGCGCAGTTAGCCGCACTACAGCTCCCCGCCGACCACCGGCTGGCCTACGCCGACCTTCGCCGGGCTGTCCTCCAGCGCGTGGGGCGCACGCCGGAGCAGCAGCGCCAGCGCTTCCGCGCGCTGCGAATGGAGGAAGTCGGCAGCCCGTTCGCGTTCGGCCAGCAGCTCCGGGACGCCTGCTGGCGGTGGCTGAGGGCCGAAGATCGCGACGCCGAGGGGATCATCGACCAGGTGGCGCTGGAGCAGTTCATCGCCCGCCTACCCGCCGGAACCGCGGAGTGGGTCCAGTGCCACCGCCCGGCGTCGCTGGATCAGGCCGTAGGACTGGCGGAGGATCATCTGGCGGCTGTCCCGGCGGCAGGACAACGGATGTCTCTCTCTCTCTCTTCCCCCTCCTCCCGTGTCCCGTCCTCGCCCCATTCCCCCACCACGGAGGCGGGGGCCGGCCCCACCCCAGCCGGCCCGCCGCACCCGTGGTGCCCTCCCGTTTCTCCCTTCTGTGTCTGTCTCTCCCCCCCCTCAGGTGAGTGACCCTCAATCCACAGCTGCAGAGGGGAGGCCCGGGCCGGTTTGCTGGCGCTGCGGGGAACCGGGCCACCTGCAGCAACAGTGTGCCGCGATGGAGGTGGGGGCGGTGGTGCGGATCCCCGACGCGCCAGAGGCTGCCCTCGATCAGGCCGGAGCATATCGCATACCGGTAAGTGTACAAGGGGCGACCTATCAGGCGTTGGTGGATTCGGGTTGCAACCAGACCTCGATCCGCCAAAGCCTGGTGCAAGACGAGGCATTGGGGGGAGCACAAGGGGTGAAGGTGTTGTGTGTGCACGGGGATGTTCACTGCTACCCGTTGGTGTCGGTCCACATACATTTCAGAGGGGACAAATCTATAGTGAAGGCGGCGGTTAATCCTCGCCTTACCCACTCCTTAATCTTGGGGACTGATTGGCCGGGATTCCGGGGGTTGATGGCACACCTAGTAAAGAGTGGGTCCTGCTGGTTAGCCGGGGGGGGTCCCGGTGTTGTTTTGGCTGGAGCTGCGGTCGCAGGGCCGTCTACGTCATCTCCGCGACAGAGTGAGGGGCCCCCGGCTCCTCCTCTTTCTATTGGGGAATCCCTCGCGGATTTCCCACTGGAACAATCGCGAGACGAAACTCTGCGACACGCGTTTGACCAAGTGAGAGTAATCGATGGTCAAACGCTCCAGCCGAATGCCACCCCGACCTTCCCCTATTTTTCCATTTTAAAAGATAGGTTATACCAAGTGACGCAGGACACTCAGACGAAGGAGCGTGTCACCCAGTTGTTAATTCCAAAGAGCCGTCGGGAATTGGTATTCCAGGCGGCTCACTTTAATCCCATGGCGGGACACCTCGGGCAGGATAAAACACTCGCCCGGATAATGGCCCGATTCTATTGGCCGGGGATTCGCGGCGACGTCCGTAAGTGGTGTACGGCGTGCCGCGAATGCCAGTTAGTAAATCCAGCGGCCATTCCAAAAGCGCCCTTGCGCCCCCTACCATTAATCGAGACCCCGTTTGATCGAATTGGGATGGATCTCGTCGGGCCATTAGATCGGTCAACACGAGGGTACCGCTTTATATTGGTTCTGGTGGACTATGCAACGCGATACCCGGAAGCGGTGCCTCTTCGCAATATCTCCGCACGTAGTATTGCAGAGGCCCTCTTCCACGTCATCTCCGGGTCGGAATCCCGAAAGAGATTCTGACTGATCAAGGCACCTCATTTATGTCACGAACACTGGCCGAACTGTATGGGCTACTGGGTATTAAGCCGATCCGCACCAGCGTGTATCACCCACAAACGGACGGTTTAGTCGAACGGTTCAACCGCACCCTCAAGAATATTATCAAAAAATTCGTAAGTGAGGACGCACGTAACTGGGATAAGTGGCTCGAACCCTTGTTGTTTGCAGTGCGAGAGGTCCCCCAAGCCTCCACGGGGTTCTCCCCATTTGAATTACTGTATGGGCGTAAGCCGCGCGGCATCTTAGATGTACTGCGGGAAAATTGGGAGGAGGGACCTTCGCAGAGCAAAAATGAAATTCAATACGTTATGGATCTGCGCGCAAAACTCCACACGCTCACCCACTTAACTCAGGAGAATTTGCGGCAGGCCCAGGAACGGCAAACCCGCCTGTACAACAAGGGCACGCGCCTTAGAGAGTTCACTCCGGGAGATAAGGTACTCGTCCTGTTGCCCACGTCGAGCTCCAAATTAATCGCCAAGTGGCAAGGGCCCTTCGAGGTCACACGGCGAGTCGGGGACGTCGACTATGAGGTTAGGCGAACGGACAGGGAGGGGGCGCTACAGATCTACCACCTCAATCTGCTGAAGCTCTGGAATGAGGAGGTCCCCGTGGCGTTGGTGTCGGTAGTTCCGGAGAAGGCGGAGCTGGGGCCGGAGATCCAAAAAGGGTCATTGGCATCTCGCACCTCTCCGGTCCCCTGTGGAGACCACCTCTCCCCGACCCAACTCACGGAGGTCGCCCAGTTGCAGGCCGAGTTTTCGGATGTGTTCTCGCCCCGGCCCGGACGCACCAACCTCATAGAACACCACATAGAGACGCCCCCGGGGGTGGTAGTGCGTAGCCGTCCTTATAGATTACCCGAACACAAAAAAAAGGTGGTTCGGGAAGAACTTCAGGCCATGCTCGAAATGGGCATCGTCGAGGAGTCCCACAGTGACTGGAGCAGCCCGGTGGTCTTGGTTCCCAAGGCCGACGGCTCGGTCCGGTTCTGTGTGGACTATAGAAAAGTCAATGCGGTGTCTAAATTCGACGCGTACCCAATGCCTCGTATTGATGAGCTGCTTGATCGACTAGGCACGGCTCGCTTTTACTCGACACTGGATTTGACGAAGGGATATTGGCAGATCCCCTTGACTCCATTATCCCGGGAAAAAACGGCCTTTTCCACACCGTTCGGCTTACACCAGTTCGTCACACTTCCGTTTGGGCTGTTTGGGGCGCCCGCTACGTTTCAGCGGCTGATGGACCGGATCCTCCGGCCCCACGCCACCTATGCGGCCGCTTACTTAGACGACATAATCATTTATAGTAATGACTGGCAGCGGCACCTGCAACACCTGAGGGCCGTCCTTAGGTCGCTGAGGCGGGCGGGGCTCACTGCCAACCCGAAGAAGTGTGCGATTGGGCGGGTGGAAGTACGGTATCTGGGCTTCCACTTGGGTAACGGGCAGGTGCGTCCCCAAATTAATAAGACAGCAGCGATTGCGGCCTGCCCGAGACCCAAGACCAAAAAGGGGGTGAGACAGTTCCTGGGGCTGGCTGGCTATTATCGTAGGTTCATACCTAATTATTCGGACGTCACCAGCCCGCTGACTGACCTCACTAAAAAGGGGGCGCCAGATCCGGTCCAGTGGACGGAGCAGTGCCAGCGGGCTTTCTCTGAGGTAAAGGCTGCACTGTGTGGGGGGCCACTTTTGCACTCCCCTGACTTCTCTCTCCCCTTTTTGTTGCAGACGGATGCGTCGGACAGAGGGCTGGGGGCCGTTTTGTCCCAGCAGGTGGGGGGAGAGGACCGCCCAGTGTTGTACATCAGCCGGAAGCTGTCAGTGCGTGAGGGGCGCTACAGCACTATCGAGAAGGAGTGCCTGGCCATCAAGTGGGCGGTCCTCGCCCTCCGTTACTACCTGCTGGGGCGCTCTTTCACCCTCTGTTCGGACCACGCGCCCCTCCAGTGGCTCCACCGCATGAAGGATGCCAACGCGCGGATCACCCGTTGGTATCTGGCGCTCCAACCTTTCAACTTCAAGGTGGTCCACAGGCCGGGGGCGCAGATGGTCGTGGCGGACTTCCTCTCCCGTCAAGGGGGGGGGGGGTCGGCTGCGGGCCGGACGGGCGCCCGGCCTGAGTCGGGCGGTGGGGGTATGTGGCAGCGGGGGCGTGGTCAAGCACCGGTCTGTGACAGGAGGGTGGAGTTGGGGAAGGTAAGTGGCAGAATCGCTTCACCTGAGTGTCATTAACCTGTGTTTTGTGTGTTCTCCCCAGTAAACCGCCCTATTTAAGGAGGGAGAGCGAGAGCGAGAGCAGAGGGAGACCCGGACGAGACGCTGTGTGTGTGTGTCTCTCGCGCTATTGTGAAACAGTATTGTAACCCTGAAAAGTGTGGCAATAAAGCCGTTAGACAAACCTGATCTCTGTCCTGCCGTCCTCTGTGCTCCACCCACACGCGATTCTCGCTACAGAGTGGACTGAGGCTGGTGTCAGTGTATCAAGACCCATCACGAACAGACATCTTCAAGAAAGAGGATACAACTTTCGCATTCCTAATATCAAACTACTCCTGAGCCAGAGACAATGTCAGAAGTGTCTTATCTGGGCTAAGAAGAGAAAGAAAGGGACTGTTGCTCAGTGGTCCAAAGTCCTCTTTTCAGATGAAAGTACATTTTGCATTTAATTTGGAAATCACGGTTCTGGAGTCTGGAGGAAGAGTGGAGAGGCACAGAATCCACGGTGTTTGAAGCCCAGTGTGAAGTTTCCACAGTCTCTGATGATTTGGGGTGCCATGTCATCTGCTGGTGTTGGTCCACTGTATTTTATCAAGTCCAAAGTCAACACAACCATCTACCAGGAGATTTTAGAGCACTTCATGCTTCCATCTGCTGATGAGCTTTTTGGAGATGCTGATTTCCTTTTCAAGCAGGACTTAGCACCTACCCACAGTGCCAAAACTACTACCAAATTGTTTGCTGACCATGATATTACTGTGTTTGATTGCCAGCCAACCTGAACCCCATAGAGAATCTATGGGGTATTGTCAAGAGGAAGATGAGAAACACACGACCCAAAAATACAGATACGCTGAAGGCCACTATCAAAGCAACCTGGGCTTCAATAACACCTCAGCAGTGCCACAGACTGATCACCTCCATGCTACACCGCATTGATACAGTAATTCATGGTAAAGGAGCCCCAACCAAGTATTGAGTGTATAAATGAATATACTTTTCAGAAGTTGGACATTTCTGTATTGTAAATCCTTTTTTTGATTGATCTTAGGGAATATTCTAATAATTTGAGATACTGGATTTCTGATTTTCATGAGCTATAAGCAATAATCATCAAAATTAAAACAAAAAAGGCTTTAAATATTTCACTTTACATGTAATGAATATAGAATATATGAAAGTTTACCTTTTTGAATTAAATTATGAAAAAAGGAACTTTTTGATGGTATTCTAATTTTTTGAGATGGACTAGTAGACATTGTCGCAAAGCAGCTTTACAGAATTTGAATGACTTAAAACATGAGCTAATTTTATCCCTAATCTATCCCCAATGAGCAAGCCTGTGGCGACAACCTGAGCAACTCCCTCAGACGACATGAAGAAGAAACCTCAAGAGGAACCAGGCTCAAAAGGGAACCCATCCTCATTTGGGTGAATAACACAATGTGATTTATAACATTTTTAACAGTTTTAACATGAAGTCTGTTTCGTTGATGTTCTAAGTCTTCACTGATGGAAACTTGAGTGCAGAACTGTTCATGACAACTGCAGTCCTCAGCTATAAAAGCATTATTATAAGTGTCCAGAGCATCTTCCAAGTGTGACTTTCAACTGTCCATATGGGGCCATCCTCCACAGGAGCGATGTGATGAGACTCCAGCCAGACATAGGGCACCAGGATCAGAAGAAATCAGCATCTTGATCTCAGGATTGACATGTAACTGAGAGGGACAGACAGAGAGAGGGGGGAGGGAGAAAAAAGAGAGAAAACAGGTTGTTAGGTATGCCCAATATCACCTGATGAGTAGGAACAATATACATTTTGTGCTGAGCACAAGCAGGGACTCTGGCAAAGGTAACTATGACAGCATAACTAAAAGGGGAGAGCCAGAAGGTAACACAGGCATGAGGGTGCCAGCCACTACACCATCAACAAACTCGAGTGAGCAAGTGAGTGGGGGACTGACAGCATCCATACCTCCCAGTATACCAAACACTCATCTGAGGACCCTCCAAATCTACTCCTTTACCTCATAAACACTATTAACAAACAGTTTGACTAAACAGATATGTTTTCAGCAGAGACCTAAACGCTGAGACTGTGTCTGATTCCCGAACACTACTTGGAAGGCTGTTCCATAACTGTGGGGCTTTGTAAGAAAAGGCGCTGCCCCTGATGTAGCTTTTATGAGGTACCAGCAGATAGCCTGCACCTTTTGATCTAAGTAGACGTGGCGGGTCGTAAAGGACCAAAAGTTCGCTCAGATATTGTGCCGCGAGACTATTCAGCGATTTAAACGTCAATAGTAGTATTTTATAAACAAAACGAAATTTTATTGGGAGCCAATGCAGTGTGAATATGACTGGGGTGATGTGGTCATATTTTCTAGTTTTAGTAAGGATTCTTGCTGCTGCAGTTTGAACTAACTGGAGCTTGTTTATGCACTTATTGGAACATCCAGACAGTAAGGCATTACAATAATCCAACCTGGAGGTAACAAAAGCATGAACTAGTTTTTCTGCATCATGTAGTGACATTAAATTTCTTATCTTGGCAATATTTCTGAGATGAAAGAAAGCTATCCGGGTGATGTTATCAATGTGAGTTTCGAATGAAAGACTGGGGTCAATAATCACCCTGAGGTCTTTTACTGCTGCACGTGAAGAAACAGAAAGGCCATCCAGAGTTACTGTGTAATTAGAAAACCTACTTCTAGCTGCATGTGGTCCTAGTACAAGTACTTCAGTCTTGTCAGAGTTAAGCAGAAGGAAATTAATAAGCATCCAGTGTCTAATGTCCTTTACACATTCCTCAGTTCTATTAAGCTGGCATCTCATCTGGTTTTGCAGAAACATACAAATGTGTGTCATCAGCATAACAGTGGAATCTAATATCATGTTTACGAGTAATATCACCCAGTGTAACGCGCCTGTAACAAACCAGATGCTCACAGATTATGAATGAACTCAAGGTTTTAATGAGCACAATGGAAAAAGACAATGTACAACAGCCAGGCCAGGTCAATACTGAGAAATCCAAAACAGTAACGAGGGCTAGACAAATCGTGGTCGGAAAACAGGCGAGGATTGAAAAACTGGGAAGCAAGAGAAACGAGCAAACAAACACAAGGGCTAGGCAAAACAGGAGAGAACCAGAAGGCAAAAAGGGTCATACACAGGAATACAATCAGAATAGTAATGCTCAGTAGGCTCACAAAATGTGGAGGCAATACTGTGTGAGGAACAAAACAAACAAAGGGGTATAAATACAAATGGAAACAAAAAGGTACAGGTGATTGGTAATTAGAACTCGGGGGAGCCACTCCTAGGAAGTGGCTCCGGGTTGGCTGACAGAGTGCACGTGGTGGTGACTGGTGTGTGAGGGGGGATTGTGGGAAGTGGAGTCCTGAGTGTTAGGTGAACCCAGGAGCATGACACTCAGAGGTCTCATCTCATTATCTCTAGCCACTTTATCCTGTTCTACAGGGTTGCAGGCAAGCTGGAGCCTATCCCAGCTGGCTACGGGCCAAAGGCGGGGTACACCCTGGACAAGCCACCAGGTCATCACAGGGCTGACACATAGACACAGACAACCATTCACACTCACATTCACATCTACGGTCAATTTAGAGCAGGGGTGGGCAACAGTTTTAGTCTTTGGGCCACATTCTCTTTGGCAAAGTAAGCGGAGGGCCACATTGGACAATTGCTAATAAAACATAGTTACACAATTAAATGGTACAAATTAATTTGATGCAAATTATATATTGGGATACTTTACAGTTGCCTCAACTTTGCCAGCCTATTTCAAGGCCTGACACTTATTTTTGCTAGGCCTATCTGACATTGGCTACTCTAAGGTTACAATAACTGGATTTATATTCAAGGACTCATTTACTACACTCATTACTCATATTACTCATTCGGTAATAATCTAATTATTACCGAAACCTGGCTTCATCCGGAAATACCCGATGCTAGCTTGTAGCTAGCAGGTTGCACTCTGCTCCGCTGGGACAGGACTGAGGACTCCGGTAAGAGCAGAGGAGGGGGCTCTGTATTTATGTGCATGATAATTGGTGTAACAACCGAACAATTATAGACAAGCACTGTTCCCCAGACCTTGAGTACATGTCTGTAAGATGCCGGCTTTTTTTTCTCCCGAGAGAGCTAACTGTAGTGATTGTCACAGCTGTGTATATTCCACCCAACGCCTGTGTAAACACAGTGCTCTCTCTCCTGCTGAACACCGTAAATGAGCAGTAGCGAGCTCACCATGACGGTGTTCACATAATCGCAGGAGACTTTAATAAGGCCAACTTGAAGACTGTACTGCTGAAGTTTTACCAACATGTTAAGTGTTCTACTAGAGGGGAGAACACTCTGGATCATGTTTATCATGTTTACTCCAACATCAAGCATGCGTACAGAGCCATACCCCTCCCCCACCTCGGCCAGTCAGACCATCTTTCCTTCCTGCTCTCCCCAGCCTACACCCCCCTCAGACGCAGAGCCAGGCCCACCACAAGGACCATCACAACCTGGCCTGACAACACACTCTCCAAACTACAGGACTGCTTTAAACGGACGGACTGGGACTTATTTGAACACCAGGAGTTGGAGACATTCACAGGAATGGTACTGGACTATATTAAGTTCTGCATCGGGAATGTGATGGTGGATAAAAACATCCGGGTTTTCCCAAACCAGAAACCCTGGATGACCAGCCAGGTCCGCTCACTCCTCAGGGCTTGCGACACTGCCTTCAGGTCAGGTGACAGAGCTCTGTACAGAGCCGCTTGAGCTGATCTGAAAAGAGGAATAAATAAAGCCAAGGCAGACCATAGGCTGCGTATAGAGTCCCAGCTGTCCAGCAACAACACACGGGAGGTGTGGCAGGGCATACAAGACATCACAAACTTCAGAGATTGTGATGCATCAACAGGAGACTGGAGTGCGCCGCTGGAAGAGGAGCTAAATTGCTTCTTTGCTCGTTTTGAAACATCTCAGCAGCACTCATCTGCTCCAGCCCTGGCCCCACCACCATACAGTTCCTACACCACTCCATTCACTGTACAGGAGCACGATGTCAGACGGGTGCTCCTGGCAGTGAACCCCAAGAAAGCTGCCGGCCCAGATGGTGTACCTGGTAAGGTGCTCAGAGCGTGCGCCCACCAGCTTGCCCCTACCTTCACCAGGATCTTTAACCTCTCCCTGGCTCAGGCAGTCATCCCGCCCTGCCTAAAATCTGCAACAATAATCCCAGTGCCGAAGAAGTTTCCCATTACCAGCCTGAATGATTACCGTCCTGTGGCCCTCACCCCGGTAATCATGAAGTGCTTCGAGAGACTAGTTCTTCAGCACATCAAGGACCACCTCCCCCCAGACTTCGACCCCTACCAGTTCGCATATCACGCGAACAGATCCACAGAGGACGCCATTGCCGTAGCTCTCCACTCTGCACTGAACCACCTGGAGCAGCAGCAGAGCTACGTCTGCATACTCTTTGTGGATTACAGTTCAGCTTTTAATACAATAATCCCAGACATCCTTATCAGAAAACTGGACACTCTTGGCCTCCCCCCTCTCACATGTGCCTGGATAAAGGATTTTCTTACCAACCGGCCCTAGACTGTGAGACTTGGCCCCCACTTCTCCTCCATCTGCACGTTGAGCACCGGCTCTCCACAGGGCTGTGTGCTGAGCCCCCTCCTGTACTGCCTCTACACCCACGACTGTAGTTTGACCCACAACAACAACCTCGTCGTCAAGTTTGCTGACGACACCATAGTGGTCGGACTCATCTCAAAGGGAGACGAAGCAGCCTACAGAGAGGAGGTCCTGAAGTTGGCAGCCTGGTGTTCAGAGAATAACCTCGCTCTGAACACCAAGAAAACCAAAGAGCTCATCATTGACTTCAGGAAGCACAGCACTGACCTAGCCCCCCTTTACATCAACAACGAGTATGTGGAGAGGGTCCACACCTTCCGGTTTCTCGGCGTCCTCATCTCTGCCGACATCTCCTGGTCAGAGAACATTACAGCAGTCATTAAGAAGGCTCAGCAATGGCTACACTTCCTGAGAGTCCTCAGGAAACACAACCTTGACTCCAACCTGCTGCTGACCTTCTACCACTCATCCATCGAGAGCCTGCTGACATACTGTATCACAGTATGGTACGGCAGCTGCACTGCTGCAGACAGGGAGAGGCGCCAGAGAGTAGTAAAGGCAGCACAGAAGATCATCGGCTGCCCTCTCCCCTCCCTGATGGACATTTACACCTCCGGCTGCCTTAGCAGAGCTAAGAACATTATCAAGGACAGCTCCCACCCTGGCTTTGGTCTGTTTGACCTTTTGCCCTCAGGGAGGCACTACAGGTGCATCAGGACAAAAACTAATAGATTCAAAAACAGCTTCTTTCCAAAAGCCATAACCACCCTGAACTCGAATATGCTCTGACTTTATAGTCTAACCCCCTGTGCAATACTTCATAATGTGAAATACTTTATTGTATAATGTGACTCTCTTCGTGCAATAATTTATAATGTGCAATACCTTATAATATGACTCTCTGTGCAATACTTTATAATGTGCAATACCTCACTCCATAATGTGAAACACAACACATATGCCTCAGGACTGTGCACCTTACCCCCCCTTACACCCTCAACTTTTTTTTTCTTTTTTTTCGCTTCTTCTCCTCTACACACTGTTTGCACTGTTATTGGAGTTGCTTTTAATCTCATTGTAATGGGTATAGTGACAAAGGCATTCTATTCTATTCTATTCTATTCTATTTTATTCTATCATGCATCTCGTTCAACTGTCATTCATACCAACTGTAGCTCAATAGATAACTATTAACAAAACTTTAAAAGTCTTTAAAAGTATGTGTGCAGGTTACATCAACATACAGACTACAGGCAGACTGGCATGGAATTATCAAATTTAATTTAGGTTACCAGAGGGAGACCTTCATCACAAATACATGCTTATCCAGCTGATTTCTGTCATTATTCATTTTGTTTGTGTCATTTGTTTTTGTCATTTCTTTCACATATTTTAATCTTTTTATGAAATGGAACACAAATGAAGTGCAGATCAACTTCATTACACTTAGCTTGACAGATGTAAAAGGGCAACATGGAATATGCTACATCTCAAAAATTTGGAACTTTGATTTAGCTGTCTCATCACCATCTACCGTACATGGGACAAAAATGCCAACATACAACTGAACAAGGGCGGCACGGTGGTGTAGTGGTTAGCGCTGTCACCTCACAGCAGGAAGGTCTGGGTTTGAGCCCCATGGCCGGCGAGGGCCTTTCTGTGTGGAGTTTGCATGTTCTCCCCGTGTCCGCATGGGTTTCCTCCGGGTGCTCCGGTTTCCCCCACAGTCCAAAGACATGCAGGTTAGGTTAACTGGTGACTCTAAATTGACCGTAGGTGTGAGTGTGAATGGTTGTCTGTGTCTATGTGTCAGCCCTGTGATGACCTGGCGACTTGTCCAGGGTGTACCCCAACTTTTGCCCGTAGTCAGCTGGGATAGGCTCCAGCTTGCCTGCGACCCTGTAGAAGGATAAAGCAGCTAGAGATAATGAGATGAGATGAGACAACTGAACAATGATGAGAAAATAACATCCTCAATTCAGGTGAACTGATCTGTGTAGATAGGCTACTTTAGAACACAGTATTATGGCCTATACAACTATGAGACGAAAAGCTTTTCATCAGTGTTATGTAAGTTAATATGAACAATTAAGGCGGTCCAATCTCTTTACCAGACCATCGAAGTCTGGTGTCATGTTGGATGTTGAGATGCGCAAAACAGACTACAGGTGTCTGTCAGTTAGCCGTGATCTGTAGTGGGACTTGTTATAGTTCATCACAGAGAAAGTCTGTTCGCATACATATGTGGAGCCGAATAAAACTAGCATCCTTTGTGCATGCTTCCGCATGTTAGAAAACTGGCCCTCGTTCAATGCACCATAGAACTTGTCCAATGATGATGAAGTGAATTTCTCTTTGAGAGTGGGATTGCACTGCAAGTCAATTAACTCAAGCTGAGCCTCCGGAGGTGCTTGGTCGCTGTCAAAGGTAAAGGGGGAGGATACCAGCTCTATCTCTTTTTTCAATCTTGCCAAAGTCAGAATGGACCAAATTGTAATTTCACACAGCGACATCTGTTGGATTGGTTTTAATAGCAGGATCGGTTCAGATAAAGAGGGCAGGTTTTAGAGTCACCAGTTAACCTAACCTGCATGTCTTTGGACTGTGGGGGAAACCGAAGCACCCGGAGGAAACCCATGCAGAGAACATGCAAATTCCGCACAGAAAGGCCCTTGTCGGCCACGGGGCTCGAACCCGGACCTTCTTGCTGTGAGGCAACAGCGCTAACCACTACACCACTGTGCCGCCCATGCTCAGAGGTAACATATATAAAGAAAAAAGCAGTGGGTCTAAGACAGAACCTTGTGTAACACCAAACTTTACTTCAGTATGTCTAGAAAAATCACCATTTATATCAACATACTGAAAGCAATCAGTTAAATAAAAGCTGAGCCAGGAGAGGGCTGTTCCCTTCACTCCCACAGCATTTTCTAGTCTATCCAAAAGAATTGAATTGAATTGAATTGAATTGAATTGAATGCGTTTGTTGTCATTGCACAGCTGTACAATGAAATTTCAGTGCAACTCCTCAAGTGGTACATCCAATATAAAAATAAAAGTCTAATATAAAATAAGTAATATAACATTTTTAAAAAATTTAAAAATCGCACACGTTTTAAATTTAAAAGGGCTAATATAAAATAAGTGTAATATAAAACAGCACACATCACATGCAATAGACATAAAACAAGAAGTTAATAAATAGATGGGCAAGTGTATTGCACAGTCCAGAAAATATTGCACAGAATATTGAACATAATTCAGCTAAGAGTTGAGTTGTTTTATGGCACTTGAATAAAAATTGTTCATGAGTCTGGAGGTGCGGGCCTGTATGGACCTATACTGCCTTCCAGAAGGCAGCAGCCTGGGTTGTTTCCTGGGTGAGAACAGTACTTGATGATGTTTTCTGCACAGCGCAAGCATCTGGTGTTATGTACAGTGATGCTTGAAAGTTTGTGAACCCTTTAGAATTTTCTATATTTCTGCATAAATATGACCTAAAACATCAGATTTTCACACAAGTATTAAAAGTAGGTAAAGTGAACCCAGTTAAACAAATGAGACAAAAATATTATACTTGGTCATTTATTTATTGAGGAATATGATCCAATATTACATATCTGTGAGTGGCAAAAGTATGTGAACCTTTTGCTTTTAGTATCTGGTGTGACCCCCTAGTGCAGCAATAACTGCAACTAAACATTTCCGGTAAATGTTGATCAGTCCTGCACACTGGCTTGGAGGAATTTTAGCCCATTCCTCCATACAGAACAGCTTCAAATCTGGGATGTTGGTGGGTTTCCTCAGATGAACTGCTCGCTTCAAGTCCTTCCACAACATTTCAATTCGATTAAGGTCAGGACTTTGACTTGGCCATTCCAAAACATTTAACTTTATTCTTCTTTAACCATCCTTTGGTAGAACTACTTGTGTGCTTAGGGTCGTTGTATTGCTGCAGGGTCGTTGTATTGCTGCATGACCCACCTTCTCTTGAGATTCAGTTCATGAACAGATGTCCTGACATTTTCCTTTAGAATTCGCTAGTATAATTCAGAATTCATTGTTCCATCAATGATGGCAAGCCGTCCTGGCCCAGATGCAGCAAAACAGGCCCAAAACATGACACTACCACCACCATGTTCAGAGGTGATTCTAGAGTCTGTTGTGGCCCCAGTCAAAAATTTCCAGGGGGCCCTTCTGACCAGTGTTCATCACCAATATGTTATAAATAATCTGACACCAATGAAAAATGTATGAAACCAAAGTTTTTTAAATTCCAAATGTGAAAATACAATGGTAAAAAACAATAAAAACAAAATAAATAAGCCCTCGGGCCCTGACTCTCAGGGGGCCCCAAGCAGTTGCCTGCCTTGCCTGTTCACAAGCTGCGTGTCTGACCATGTTCACAGATGGGATAAGGTTCTTATGCTGGAATGCAGTGTTTTCCTTTCTCCAAACATAACACTTCTCATTTAAACCAAAAAGTTCTATTTTGGTCTCATCCAACCACAAAACATTTTTCCAGTAGCCTTCTGGCTTGTCCACGTGACTTTTAGCAAACTGCAGATGAGCAGCAAAGTTCTTTTTGGAGAGCAGTGGCTTTCTCCTTGCAACCCTGCCATGCAACACCATTGTTGTTCAGTGTTCTCCTGATGGTGGACTCACGGACATTAACATTAGCCAATGTATGAGAGGCCTTCAGTTACTTAGAAGTTACCCTGGGGTCCTTTTTTTTCCAGCCCAAATTTGTCGCGACAAGCAGTGTACCCAGTTCATCAAAATTGTGTTCGTCCAGGACTTTCAGCTGGCTACAAATCTTTTTCACCATCCAAAAGATACATGTCATCTCCAGTCCTTTCACCCTCAAACCAAATGGAACATTTAGAAAGTCTTGTTTGATGTACTCTGGGTATGTACATCCATTTGCAGGGGCAAATGGATGTAGAAAAAAGCTGGGATCCGATGTTGACACTATTCCTGTGTTGATAAGAAACAGAAAACATAGAGCACATTTAACCCTGGGGGTGAACCAATCTAATCTCCTTCCTGTTTTAAAACAGCATCAGAGTGCACAACCAAATATTACTGTAAAACTAGCCCTTCTGAGCATTAGATCACTTTTAAACAAGTCATTTTTAATTAATGATCTTATTTGTAAACACAATCTTGATTTTTTGCTTCTAACTGAAACCTGGCTGGATCAAGCAAATAGTGCTACCACCCTTATCGAAGCAGCTCCCCCAAATTTTAATTTTTTGAATGTTACCCGACAAGGGAAAGGTGGAGGGATCGCAAATATATTCAAAGTCTCTTTTCAATGTAAACAATCCTCACTTGGTGATTTTATGTCCTTTGAACACTTATGTGCACTTGTTACATGCTCTCCTAACATATTATTATTAACTATTTACAGGCCTCCGAGACATTCAGCCAAAGTCTTTCTTGAAGAGTTTGGTGAACTGTTGTCAGTCATTTGCTTAGAGTTTGATTGTCTTATTATATCTGGGGATTTTAACTTGCATGTAGATAATACTGATAACATTTATGCCAAAGAACTATTTGCAATTATTGATAACTTTAACCTAGTACAACATGTACAGGGACCGACCCACTCTCGTGGTCATACTCTTGACCTCGTCATCACAAAGGGTCTTACTGTTTCTTATACTGTTGTTGACCTGGCCTTATCTGATCATTTCTGTGTTTTCTTTGAAGTTTCTATGTCTCCTCACATTCAGAATAGCTCAACGACTATAGGCAGGAGAGTCATAAACGACAACACGTGCTCTTTTTAAGCAAGCTCTCTCTCAGAACTCAACCAAAATGTCAGACTCTGTAGATGATTTACTGGAATTTTTTAATTTAAATATGACCCAAATTATGGATGATATTGCTCCATTCAAAATAAAAAGAGTCAATGATAAGCAGAAAGCACCATGGAAGCAGTACCCGGCTGTTAAACTGCTAAAGAGAGAATGTAGAAAGACTGAAAGAAAATGGCACAAATCTAAACTTCACATCCATTATCAAATCCATAAAGAGATGCTTTGTAATTATAATTATGAAATTCGTAAAGCAAGACAGTCTTTCTTCTCCAATATCATCAGCAGGAATATGAACAATGCCCGTGTGCTATTTTCAACAGTTGAGAAGCTAACTAATCCCCCACCACAATTAGCACCTGAACTTCTCTCAGTTAATAAATGCAATGAGTTTGCATCTTTCTTCAAAGGTAAAATTGATAAAATACGGCAGAATATTTCTCATAATATATCTCAGTTGCAAAAAATTGAAAAACTGCAATCACCAATGACACAGATAGATAACTTCAACACAATGTCAGAATTTTGTTTAATTGATTATGAGACTCTTGAAAAAACTGTACAAAATCTCAGTTCCTCAACATCTGAATTGGACATTCTGCCCACCAACTTTTTTAAGTCTGTTCTTCATCTTATAATTACAGATGTGCTTCAAATTATAAATACATCCTTGGAGACTGGTGTTGTTCCTGTGTCCCTAAAAAAAGCTGTTGTAAAGCCCCTTCTTAAAAAAAAATAATCTGGATCCTTCAGTGTTAAATAATTACAGGCCAATTTCAAATCTACCATTCATCGGGAAAATCCTGGAAAAAATTGTCTTCAATCAATTAACTGCCTTCTTGATATCAAACAGCCATTTTGATAATTTTCAGTCAGGATTTCGTGCCAATCATAGCACTGAAACAGCGCTGATTAAAGTTATAAATGACATACGTCTTAATACTGATGCAGGCAAAACATCGGTCCTGGTATTACTGGACCTCAGTGCAGCTTTTGATACTGTTGATCACAACATACTGCTATATCGACTTGAACACTGGGTTGGATTGACTGGTAAAGTTATCAATTGGTTAAAATCATACTTAAAAGATGGAAGCTTCTTTGTTACCCTGGGAAATTGTTCCTCAACGTCTATGCCCTTGACCTGTGGTGTCCCCCAGGGGTCGATTCTTGGACCATTACTTTTCAACCTTTATATGCTCCCACTTGGGCAAATTATCAATAAAAATTCAATTTTGTGTCACTGCTATGCAGATGATACCCAGATTTATTTTGCTCTATCACCTAATGATTATGCCCCCCTTGAATGTCTCTACCAGTGTATCGATCAAATCAATAGCTGGATGTCACAAAATTTTCTTCAGCTGAACACAGATAAAACAGAAGTAATTCTGTTTGGAAAAAAAGATGAAAGACTCAGGATTACCACTATTCTTGACACAAAAGGGATTAAAACTAAAGAAATGGTTAAAAATCTTGGTGTTTTCATTGACAGCGAGCTAAACTTTGACAGTCACATGAAAGCAATCACTAAAACGGCATTTTATCACCTAAAAAACATTTCCAAACTAAGAGGACTTATGTCAAAACATGATCTGGAAAAACTAATACATGCCTTCATTTCTAGTAGGGTTGATTACTGCAATGGCCTTTTCACAGGCCTGCCAAAAAAGACCATCAAACGACTTCAGCTGGTTCAAAATGCAGCGGCGAGGGTTCTCACACGAACAAAAAGAACAGAGCACATTACTCCAATTCTAAGGTCCCTTCACTGGCTTCCAGTAAGCTACAGAATTGACTTTAAAGTATTGCTGCTGGTATACAAATCTCTAAATGGTACAGGGCCCAATTACCTCTCTGATATGTTGCAGCGGCCTAACCCAATCAGATCTACCAGATCGCAACAGAAAAATTTACTATTAAAACCAGTTGTTAAAACAAAGTGTGGTGAAGCAGCTTTTAGCTACTATGCAGTACAGTTATGGAACCAACTGCCAGAGGACATTAAAAATGCTCCTGCTGTTGGCAGCTTCAAATCTAGGTTTAAAGACCAAGCTGTTTTCAGATGCTTTCTGTTAAATAATTAATATTTTTACATTTTTTATAATCTTTACTTTCTCTGCATGTTTACTTTAATTTACATGTTTACTTTACTTTAATTTACTTTAACTTTATTCTATTTTATTCTGCTAGTTTTTTTTCTTTCTTTTTCTCCTTTTTCTTTTTGGCATTTTAATATTTTATTTCTACTATTGTTTAATTCTTATTTTCTTTTAATTCTTTTAATTAATTATTTTAGAATAAAGATAAAGTTATTTTATGTAATTTTATTTCTCTATTGTTTATTGTTTTTGTTTTTACTTCTGTAAAGCACATTGAACTGCCATTGTGTATGAAATGTGCTATATAAATAAACTTGCCTTGCCTTGCCTTTGTGACCTTGTCGACTATTACACGCCTTGCTCTTGGAGTGATCTTTGTTGGCCAACCACTCCTGGGGAGGGTGACAATGGTCTTGAATTTCTTCCATTTGTACACAATCAGTCTGACTGTGGATTGGTGGAGTTCAAACTCTTTAGAGATGGTTTTGTAAACTTTTCCACCCTGATGAGCATCAGCAACGCTTTTTCTGAGGTCCTCAGAAATCTCCTTTGCTCGTGCCATGATACACTTCCACAAACGTGTTGTGAAGATCAGACTTTGATAGATCCCTGGTCTTTAAATAAAACAGGGTGCCCACTAACATCTGATTGTCATCCCATTGATTGAAAACACTTGACTCTAATTCATCTCTCTCATCTCATTATCTCTAGCCGCTTTATCCTGTTCTATAGGGTCACAGGCAAGCTGGAGCCTATTCCAGCTGACTATGGGCGAAAGGCGGGATACACACCTTCAAATTAACTGCTAATCCTTGAGGTTCACATCCTTTTGCCACTCACAGATATGTAATATTGGATCATTTTCCTCAATAAATAAAACGACAAAGTATAATATTTTTGTCGCATTTGTTTAACTGGGTTCTCTTTATCTACTTTTAAGACTTGTGTGAAAATCTGATGATGTTTTAGGTCATATTTATGCAGAAATATAGAAAATTCTAAAGGGTTCACAAAATTTCAAGCACCATTGTATGTCCATCAGTGAGGGCAGCTGTGTCCATATAATATCCTGTGCCAACTTCCTGACTCTCTCCAGAGCCTTGTCAGCCATGGTGCTTAAAACCCTTTGGTGACTGACCCCTTGAAAATGGTTCCTCCAGGAACCATTAAACGTTTTTAAACATTTCAGTTGTCAAGACAACGGAAAAACTAAAATACAAGAGCATTTTGTTTTGTGCACAAGAGCATTGTGACGTATCTTTCTGTTTTTGTATTTTAGTTTTTCCGTTGTCTTGACAACTGAAACGTCATCGTTCCTGGAGGAACCATTTTCAAGGGGTCAGTCACCAAAGGGTTAAACCACACCAAGATGTCATGGGTGGTGATGCTTTCCACAGAACATTTGTAAAAGGACAACAGCAGTTTCTGAGACAGGTTGACTTTCCTCAATGACCTAAAAAAAAGTACAGTGTCTGCTGTGCTTTTTTCACAAGAGCAGTGGTGTTAATAGTCCATGTGAGGTCCTGAGAAATGTGTGCTCCCAAGAATCTGAAGTCGCTGACCCTCTCCACAATGTCCTTGTGGCAGTGGGGGTGTGGTCAAGCGTCAGTCTGTGACCGGAGGGCGGAGTCAGGGAAGGTAAGTGGCAGAATCACTACACCTGATATCAATTAACCTGTTTGTGTGTTTTCCCAACGACCACGCCCTATATAAGGAGAGAGAGAGCAGAGGAAGTGAGCTCTCTCCCCAACCAGATGGCTGATGAGTGTGTGCGTGTGTCTGAGTGTCTTGGAGAGTAAAACGCTGAAAAGTGTTGTAATAAAGAGTTTTTGGAAACTCAGTTCTGACCTGCCATGCTTCTGTGCTCCACCCACCTGTGCAAAGTTCTACAGTCCCCTTTGATGTAGAGAGGGGCAAGCTCCTCCCTCTTCCTCCGAAAATCTATCACCAACTCCTTTGTTTTAGAGGAGTTGAGTACCAGGTTGTTGTCAGAACACCAAGTAGTGAGTTTCTGGACTTCATCCCTGTAGGCAGTCTCGTCATTATTATGCATCAGTCCTACCACAGTAGTGTCATCCGTGAACTTAATAATGATGTTGCTGTCATGGACAGGTGTACAGTCATGGGTGTACAGGGTGTATAGCAAACGACTCAGCACACATCCCTGGGGGGCACCAGTGCTGAGGGCCAGGACTTGGGTACATAGCCAATCCTAAGAGAAGAATTTATTATTTTTAGAAGCAGTTCAATTTCTTCTGGTATTATCTGTTTGAATAGACGTGTAGGTAAGGGATCTAGTACACAAGTTGAGGCTTTTGATGCAGAGATTAATGAAAGTAATTAAATTTCTCTAAGGGGAGTAAAACATTCTAATTGCTGATCTGATACAGTTATATTGTTAACTATAGGGTCACTTACATTGTCTGACCTTAAATTAGTAGTTTGAATTTTTTGTCGGATATTCTCAATTTTGTCATTAAAAAAAATTCACGAAGTCATTGCTACTACAGTACATACTGCAGGTGTGCATGTGTCTATAGTGGACTTATTCCTGGTTAATTTTGCTACAGTATTAAATAGGAATCTAGGATTATTTTTGTTTTGTTGATCCGGTTTACCACTCTCCTATAGGGAGGGCTGATGAGCCAAGAGATTACAAAGACAAATTCCGAGGTCGATGAGAGACTCATGTGCGAGTTGTTCTTCACGGCAGGAGAGTTCGCTCAGAATCTTAGGGCGCAAACCTTGGCAAAATACAGCTTTCAGCGCAGGATCATTCCATCCACTAGTGGCCGCCAGTGTTCTAAATTCCAGAGCATACTCGGCCACACTTCTGGAGCCCTGTGACATGGTGAGTAAACTTTCACCCACTTCAATCCCCTCGTGTTTGTGGTCAAAAACTCTTTTGAATAGAGTGAGAAATTGCTCATAAGACTTAGTCGGCTCGCCGCCTTTACTCCAAACTGCACTGGCCCATCGCAGCACTTTTCCTGTAAGGAGGAAAGGAATTTGGCAATCTGATGCTTGTCAGACATGCTAGGCATAGCAGTGAAGTACATGGAACATTGGAGAAGGAAGCCTTTACAGGCGAGCGGCTCTCCATCGGATTTCTCTGGAGCTGGAAGTTGTAGTACTGGGCTCAGAGATGACTCAGAAAACGTTAGGAGGGCCTGCGACATCATAGTTGCTAGTTGGGCCATTCTGGTGTTGAGGTCGGCTAGCATCTGCTGATGCACTCCTAATAAGCATCCTTGGGCGTTGAGAGCAGTTCGCTTTGCCTCTTCCGCTACATCCATGGAGGTGAAGTATCCTGTCATAGTGCAGGCACTTACGGATGTAAGCGCAGAAGAGTGACGAGGAGCAAACAGTAACTAAGCCAAAACGAGAGACGAGAATCAGAGTCGTAGAACTAGCAAGGGTCATGCGATCGACAAACAGCTTTAAGGGGGAAAGACAAAGATCGAAAACAGAAAATAGAGAAGCAAGAGTCAGAAGAACGAGAGTCAATCAGAAAACAACAAGGCTTGTTATGAACTGATATAGGCAGAACAATACTTCGCAATGGAGTGGGGTGAGAGAGAGGTTTATATAGGCAGGGGGACTAATTGGAATGATGAGTGACAGCTGAGTTCAATAATTGGGAGACAGAGGGCGCTGTGAGTTCTGGGGAGTGTAGTCCACAGCGTTCATGTTTGTAGTTTGGATAGTTTCAGCGGGTTTACTGACATTGAAGTGAATATTAAAATCTCAGACAACTAAAGCTTTGTCTAAGGAAATAACCAGGTCTGAGATAAAATCTGCAAATTCAGAAAGAAACTCAGAATATGGCCCCAGGGGCCTGTAAATAATAAGTAACGGAATTAATTGGGTAGACTTTATTTTTCGAGGCTACATACATTATATTAGCATGAAGAACTTCAAATGTATTAAATTTATAACCAGGTTTTTGTGTTACACCTAGATAATCATTATAAATAACTGCGACATCTCCTCTGTCAGTTAGACGAGGCTGGTGCATATAACTGTATCCAGGAGGACTCGCTTCATTTAATGCTATATATTCATTTGGGTTAATCCATGTTTCTATTAAACACAGTACATTAAACTCCTGATCAGTAATAAGTTCATTAACAATTGGCGCTTTAGATGTAAGATATCTAATATTTAATAGCCCCACCTTTAGATCAAAGGTGCTGGCAGCGGCTGTACAGTCCATATGATCTAATTTTATATTGATTAGGTTACTGGAACAAACTCTCTGAATATTTCTACTTTTTTGTTTAGCTCAGGGAACAGACACAGTCTCGATGTAGTGGACCCTGAGTGATGACTCTGTGCAGCTAGCAGAAAGTTGGTTTAGCCTGTTCGTCTGCTCCCTGGCCTTGGCTCTGGATTGTCAGAAGTTAACTAGACCTGTTCTGAGACTATGAGCTTTGCTGCAAGAAATGAGAGCAGCACCTTCCCAAGTGGGATGGATACCGTCCTGCCCTAACAGGCCAGCAGTGCCCTCAAAATTAGTCCAATTATCTACAAAGCCCACACTGTTTTCAGAGCACCACCTGGACAACCAACAGTTCAGCGACCATAACCTGCTAAAAGCTATATTGCCACACCGCATTGGGATGGGGCCAAAGCATACTACAGCATCGGACATCGCCTTCGCTAATTTAAACACCTCTACAAAGTTACTGATGAAGGCATATACAGTGGTGCTTGAAAGTTTGTGAACCCTTTAGAATTTTCTATATTTCTGCATAAATATGACCTAAAACATCATCGGATTTTCACACAAGTCCTAAAAGTAGATAAAGAGAACCCAGTTAAACAAATGAGACAAAAATATTATACTTGGTCATTTATTTATTGAGGAAAATGATCCAATATTACATATCTGTGAGTGGCAAAAGTATGTGAACCTTTGCTTTCAGTATCTGGTGTGACCCCCTTGTGCAGCAATAACTGCAACTAAACGTTTCCGGTAGCTGTTGATCAGTCCTGTACACCAGCTTGGAGGAATTTTAGCCCATTCCTCCGTACAGAACAGCTTCAACTCTGGGATGTTGGTGGGTTTCCTCACATGAACTACTCACTTCAGGTCCTTCCACAACATTTCGATTTGATTAAGGTGAGGACTTTGACTTGGCCATTCCAGAACATTAACTTTATTCTTCTTTAACCATTCTTTGGTAGAATGACTTGTGTGCTTCGGGCCGTTGTCTTGCTGCATGACCCACCTTCTCTTGAGATTCAGTTCATGGACAGATGTCCTGACATTTTCCTTTAGAATTCGCTGGTATAATTCAGAATTCATTGTTCCATCAATGATGGCAAGCCATCCTGGCCCAGATGCAGCAAAACAGGCCCAAACCATGATACTACCACCACCATGTTTCACAGATGGGATAAGGTTCTTATGCTGGAATGCAGTGTTTTCCTTTCTCCAAACATAATGCTTCTCATTTAAACCAAAAAGTTCAATTTTGGTCTCATCCATCCACAAAACATTTGTCCAATAGAACTTCTGGCTTGTCCACATGATCTTTAGCTGACTGTAGACAAGCAGCAATGTTCTTTTTGGAGAGCAGTGGCTTTCTCCTTGCAGCCCTGCCATGCACACCATTGTTGTTCAGTGTTTTCCTGATGGTGGACTCATGAACATTAACATTAGGCAATGTGAGAGAGGCCTTCAGTTGCTTAGAAGTTACCCTGGGGTCCTTTGTGACCTCGCCGACATTACACGCCTTGCTCTTGGAGTGATCTTTGTTGGTCGCCCACTCCTGAGGAGGGTAACAATGGTCTTGAGTTTCCTCCATTTGTACACAGTCTGTCTGTCTGTCTGTGGATTGGTGGAGTCCAAGCTCTTTAGAGATGGTTTTGTAATGTTTTCCAGCCTGATGAGCATCAGTAACACTTTTTCTGAGGTCCTCAGAAATCTCCTTTGTTCGTGCCATGATACACTTCCACAAACGTGTTGTGAAGATCAGACTTTGATAGATCCCTGTTCTTTAAATAAAACAGGGTGCCCACTCACACCTGATTGTCATCCCATTGATTGAAAACACCTGACTCTAATTTCACCTTCAAATTAACTGCTAATCCTAGAGGTTCACATACTTTTGTCACTCACAAATATGTAATATTGGATCATTTTCCTCAATAAATAAATGACCAAGTATAATATTTTTGTTTCATTTGTTTAACTGGGTTCTCTTTATCTACCTTTAGGACTTGTGTGAAAATCCGATGATGTTTTAGGTCATATTTATGCAGAAATATAGAAAATTCGAAAAGGGTTCACAAACTTTCAAGCACCACTGTATCATTAGCTCCTGCATGGATAACTATCTTTGAGAACCTGTGCTTGCCTAGGACCCTAAGATTACCTGCTATGTCTGGCACCCTGGCTCCTGATATACACCTGACTAAAGCTGCTGGTGCCCCTAAAGGCCTAGCTAATTTCACGTGCCGTATGATAGAGTTCCCTATAACCAGAGTTCTTTCCAGTTTCTCATCACTGAGGAGGGCAAACCTGTTCGACACATGAAGCAGAGAGGAGTGGTGCTCCCACTGGCGAGCCTCAGCAGTAGCTTTGGCTCTACGCTTATGCCGCCAAGTCATCACCCATTTGCCCCGCTGTGAGGGCTCTAATGCTGGAGTTGGGGGATTACTAACTCCACCTAGGGCATCCAGACTTTCCCCTGCAGACACTGCACTCTTCTCATTCCCACTAGCCCTCTCCAAAGTCTGGATACACACCTCCAAAGCTGCAATCTTCTCCGTCAGAGAGCTAACTAATCTGCACTTATCATAAATAAAGCTATCACTAGCAATGGAGGAAGAATGACTAAACATCCTGCACTCAGCTCTCTGAACAAGCTGAAGGGTGTGCCATGATGAAAGGACTCTCATCTCATCTCATTATCTCTAGCCGCTTTATCCTTCTACAGGGTCGCAGGCAAGCTGGAACCTATCCCAGCTGACTATGGGCGAAAGGCGGGGTACACCCTGGACAAGTCGCCAGGTCATCGCAGGGCTGATGAAAGGATTCGCATACCTTAATCGAGGATCTTTTGATATTAAAGCAGATCCGATGTGGATGGCCTCCACTTGTGGTCTTTACGCAGGAGGAGAAAAAAGAAAGCTTCTGGTCTGGGTGTTCTTCCGAAAAAATTAAAAATGCAGAAAAAAGAAAATGAAAGTATAATAAAAAAATGAAAAGGATGCTGGAAAATTATTTGTAGAGAAAATAAAAAAAAAGATGAGTGGTTAACACCAAAACTCATGGAAAAACGGTCGATCCATCCCTTCACGACAACCTTTTGGTTTCCATTGCTTTTCTGGCATGCTTTCTGGCTTATTCACTTTCATGTTTTCCTTCCTTTTCAGCTGGCAGGAGAGCAGAGTCTGCCATGCTTGCCCATTCTGACTTGTTTTGGTTAAAAGTAGGCCAAACACCCCCCACGGTGGTTACGCGATATTGTTGCTCACTTGTTTTGGCAATCTCCAGAATCGTAAAATGCAGGACGTGTTTTATCTCGGCAAAACACTTACACATAGGATACATACACGGAGTGTGCAGCAGTGCAACTCCTCAATTTCAATTCAAATCAACGTGAAATGTCTCGAAACTCCAACAGCAATAGAAATGGAACATTTTTGCCCAAAATTCAACTCTGCAGTAAGAATCTTTAATTGGAATCTGAACTGAATCGAGTTAATCAAGTACTATAGGATTAATATAGTCTTGAGTCAGGCATGTATCTTTTGTGTCTGATTGCAGACAGAGCTTTCAAATCCCTAAACTCATCCAGTGTTCTGTCATGGTTTGTTGAGCTGATTGGTCAGGTATTAGGCACTGTTTAAGGGATCTCTTTAGGGGTGCGGTGGAAAAATGTTAACCTGCCTCTAGTTGGCAGGCTTCAGTGTGCCGGCTGCAGCAAGCAACCCCAGGCTCTTTGTGCCTTCCATCTGCTCTTTCATGGGCACCAGGGGGCTGAACATGCTTCGAGTGTGTTGCAATTTATTGAACTCATAGACAGTGTGGCTTTGTCAGCTTTTATTTAAAGACTGCATGTTAAGAATTGTATGCACTTTGGTGTCGGATGTACCATTCATTCTAGGTCTTTGAGTTTACACACACACACAGCAGGTTGACGCATTGGCACTGAAGCTGAAGTGTCACCACCTGGTCTGGTCCAACAAAATGCTGACCACAATTCAGTGGCAGCAAGGAACATGAGAAAGCGCTAGAGGCAGAAAGAAAACAAGGTCAATGTACAGTAATATACAGTACTGTGCAAAAGTCTTAGGCACATGTAAAGAAATACTGTAGACCAAAAATGGCTTAAAAATGATGAAATGCAATGTTTCAACATAAAAATATACTATAAACAGTAATCAGTAAGCCATAATAAATGAAACAAAGTCAATATTTGGTGTGAGACAACCCTTTGCTTTAAAAAAAAAAAAAGTTGTCTATGATACGAGTGCAGTTTGATAAGGAAATGTCAAGTCAAGTTTATTTGTATAGCGCTTTTAACAATAAACATTGTCGCAAAGCAGCTTTACAGAATTTTAATGACTTAAAACATGAGCTAATTTTATCCCTAATCTATCCCCAATGAGCAAGCCTGTGGCGACGGTGGCAAGGAAAAACTTCCTCAGACGACATGAGGAAGAAACCTCGAGAGGAACCAGACTCAAAAGGGAACCCATCCTCATTTGGGCAACAACAGACATGACTATAACGTTAACAGTTTTAACATGAAGTCAGTTTCGTTGATGTTATAAACTCTTCATTGATGGAAACTTGAGTGGGAAACTGTTCATGACAACTGCAGTCCTAAAGTTAGTAAGTCAACTGTAGTCCTCAGCCATAAAAGCATTACTGTAAGAGTCCAGAGCGTCTTCCAAGTGTGACTTTCAACTGTCCATATGGGGCCATCCTCCACAGGAATGATGCAATGAGACTCCAACCAGACACAGGGCACCAGGATGGATCAGGCAGATCCGAGGAGCAGAAGAGGTCAGCATCTCAATCCCAGGACTAACATGTAACTCAGAGGGACAGATTGCGGGGGGGGGAGAAAACACAGGTTGTTAGTTATGCCCAGTGTCACCTGAATAAGTAGGAACAGTGTACATATTGCACTGAGTACAAGCAGGGACTCTGGCAAAACTAACTATGACAGCATAACTAAAAGGAGAGAGCCAGAAGGTAACACAGGCATGAGGGAGCCCCGGGACATAAAGCAGCCAGCCACTACACTGTCAACAAACTCGAGTGAGCAAACAAGTGGGGGACTGACAGCATCCATACATCCCAGTTTACCAAAACACTCTATGTCTGAGGACCCTCCAGATTTACTCCTTCACCTCATAAACACCATTAACAAAAGGCTTGACTAAACAGATATGTTTTCAGCCTAGACTTAAATGCTGAGAACAGTCTGAATGAAAGTCTGATTCCCAAACATTACTTGGAAGGTTGTTTCATAACTGTGGGGCTTTGTAAGAAAAGGCTCTGCCCCCTGATGTAGCCTTCACTATACGAGGTGCCAGCAGATAGCCTGCACCTTTTGATCCAAGTAGGCGTGGCGGGTCATAGAGGAACAGAAGTTCACTCAGGTACTGTGGTGCAAGACCATTCAGTGCTTTAAAGGTCAATAGTAGTATTTTATAATCAATACAAAATTTGATTGGGAGCCAATGCAGTGTGGATAAGGCAGGGGTGATGTGGTCATATGTTCTAGTTCTAATAAGGACTCTTGCTGCTGCATTTTGAACTAACTGGAGCTTGCACTTATTGGAACATCCAGACAGTAAGGCATTGCAATAATCCAACCTGGAGGTAACGAAAGCATGAACTAGTTTTTCCGCGTCATGTAATGACATTAAATTTCTTATCTTGGCAATATTTCTGAGATGAAAGAAAGCTATCTGGGTGATGTTATCAATGTGAGTTTCGAATGAAAGACTGGGGTCAGTAATCACTCTGAGGTCTTTTACTGCTGCACGTGAAGAAACAGAAAGGCCATCCAGAGTTACTGTGCAATCAGAAAACTTACTTCTAGCTGCATGTGGTCCTAGTACAAGTACTTCAGTCTTGTCAGAGTTAAGCAGAAGGAAGTTAATAAGCATCCAGTGTCTAATGTCCTTCACACATTCCTCAATTCTATTCAGCTGGTGTCTCTCATCAGGTTTTGCAGAAACATACAACTGTGTGTTATGAGCATAACAGTGGAAACTAATACAATGTTTACGAATAATATCACCCAGAGGTAACATATATAAAGAAAAAAGCAGTGGACCCAAGACAGAACCTTGTGGAACACCAAACTTTACTTCAGTATGTCTAGAAAAATCACCATTTACATCAACATACTGATAGCGATCAGTTAAATAAGAGCTGAGCCAGGAGAGGGCCATTCCCTTAACTCCCACAACATTTTCTACTCTATCCAGAAAAATGAAATGATCAATGGTATCAAATGCTGCACTAAGGTCAAGCAACACAAGCAGCGAGACACAACCCTGATCAGACGCCAACAGTAGGTCATTTACTACTTTAACCAGTGCTGTCTCTGTGTTATGGTGAGGTCTAAATCCTGACTGATACATTTCATGGATGTTATTCCTATGTAAATATGAGCATAATTGCTGTGCCACAGCTTTTTCAAGAATCTTGGAGATAAAGGGGAGGTTTGATATTGGCCAATAATTGGACAACTGACAGGGATCAAGGTCAGGTTTTTTAATCAGGGGTTTGATAACTGCTAGTTTAAAGGATTTGGGTACATAGCCAATCGTAAGAGAAGAATTTATTATTTTTGGAAGCGGTTCAATTACTTCAGGTAGTATCTGTTTGAATAGACGTGTAGGTAAGGGATCTAGTTGAGGCTTTTGATGTCGAGATTAATGAAGGTAATTCAGTTTCTCTAAGGGGAGTAAAACATTCTAATTGCTGATCTGATACAGTTATATTGTTAACTACAGGGTCACTTAGATTGTCTGACCTTAAATTAGTAGTTTGAAATTTTTGTCGGATATTCTCAATTTTGTCATTAAAAAAATTCATGAAGTTGTTGCTACTACATACTACAGGTGTGCATGTGTCTATAGTGGACTTATTCCTGGTTAATTTTGCTACAGTATTAAATCGGAATCTAGGATTATTTTTGTTATTTTCTATTAGGGAGGAGAGATGTGTTGATCTAGCAGCACTAAGAGCTTTTCTGTACATCAGGAAGCTCACCTTCCACGCTAATTTGAACACTACCAAGTTTGTTTGATGCCATTTACGTTCCAATTTTCGAGTGGTCTGTTTTAAAGTGTGAGAGTCATCATTATACCAGGGTGCTAATTTTTTGTCTCTGATCATTTTCCATTTAAGAGGAGTATAGTATCTAAAACCAGTTAGTGGCCTAGTGGTAGCGTGTCTGCCTCCCAATCGGGAGATTGTGAGTTCTATTCACGGTTGGGTCATACCAAAGACCATCATAAAAATGGTACCTACTACCATCTGGCAAGGTACGCTGCAATACAGATGCGAGTGGGGAGTTAAACTCTTGTGGTTACCAGAGGACTAGCCCCCCACTGTAACCCTAGCCATGTGAGAGGCCGAGGGCTGTGGAAACGGAGATCGGCACCGCCCGATGTGCCACACGGCGCGGGAAGGACTTTAACTTAACTTTTAATATTATCTAAAGTATGGCGGAACGTTGGCTCTAAGCATTCAGTTGCCTGATGAAGTTCTGCAGGGGCTGACAGTGACCCAATCAAAGTTGATAACTCTGGGAGATCATTTATAAAGCTCTGTGCAGTAGTTGACATGAATGTACAGTACATTTAATACACAGTTTAAATTAAACTTCACCATTATGGGTCAGTCCTATGACATTCTGATTAATCCCTACTGAATCTAAAATGGACACAAACACTGTTTTCAAAGGGTCTTCTGGGCAAGGCAAGGCAAGTTTATTTATATAGTGCATTTAATACACAGTGGCAGTTCAGAGGTAAAGGCAAAACAGTAAACAATAGAAAATAAAATTACATAAAATAAAAGGGGAAGAAGAGAGAAAAAATAATATAAGAAACAATAGTAGAAATAAAATAATAAAATGAAGTAAAAGTTCAGTAAAAAACAGCAGAATAAAATAGAATAAAAGTTAAGTAAAGTTTAAAACATGTAAAGATGATACTTATCAGTTAGCAGAAAGCATCTGAAAACAGCTTGGTCTTTAATTTAGATTTGAAGCTGCCAGCAGCAGGAGCATTTTTAATGTCCTCTGGGAGTTGGTTCCATAGCTGTACTGCATAGTAGCTAAAAGCTGCTTCACCACACTTTGTTTTAACAACAGGTTTTACCAGTAAATTTTGCTGCTGCGATCTGGTAGATCTGATTGGGTTAGGCCGCTGCAACATATCAGAGAGGTAATTGGGCCCTGTACCATTTAGAGATTTGTACACCAGCAGCAATGCTTTAAAGTCAATTCTGTAGCTTACTGGAAGCCAGTGAAGGGACCTTAGAATTGGAGTAATGTGCTCTGTTCTTTTTGTTCGTGTGAGAACCCTAGCCGCTGCATTTTGATTCACCTGAAGTCATTTGATGGTCTTTTGGCAGGCCTGTGAAAAGGCCATTGCAGTAGTCAACCCTACTAGAGATGAAGGCATGTATTAGTTTTTCCACATCATTTTTTGGCACAAGTCCTCTTAGTTTGGAAATGTTTTTTAGGTGATAAAATGCCGATTTAGTGATTGCTTTCATGTGACTGTCAAAGTTTAGCTCGCTGTCAATGAAAACACCAAGATTTTTAACCATATCTTTTGTTTTAAACCCCTTTGTGTCAAGAATAGTGGTAATCCTGAGTCTTTCATCTTTTTTCCCCCAAATAGAATTACTTCTGTTTTATCTGTGTTCAGCTGAAGAAAATTTTGTGACATCCAGTTGTTGATTTGGTTGATACACTGGTAGAGACATTCAAGGGGGGCATAATCATTAGGTGATAGAGCAAAATAAATTTGGGTGTCATCTGCATAGGAGTGATCCAAAATTGAGTTGTTCTTGATAATTTGTCCAAGTGGGAGCATATAAAGGTTGAATAGTAATGGTCCAAGGATTGACCCCTGGGGGACACCACAGGTCAAGGACATTGATGTTGAGGTACAATTTCCCATGGTAACAAAGAAGCTTCTAGCTTTTAAGTATGATTTTAACCAATTGATATCTTTACCAGTCAACCCAACCCAGTGTTCAAGTCGATATAGCAGTATGTTGTGATCAACAGTATCAAAAGCTGCACTGAGGTCCAGTAACACCAGGACCGATGTTTTGCCTGCATCAGTATTAAGACGTATGTCATTTATAACTTTAATCAGCGCTGTTTTGGTGCTGTGATTGGCACAAAATCCTGACTGAAAGTTATCAAAACAGCTGTTTGATATCAAGAAGGCAGTTAATTGATTGAAGACAATTTTTTCAAGGATTTTCCCGATGAATGGTAGATTTGATATTGGCCTGTACTTGTTCAATACTGAAGCATCCAGATTATTCTTTTTAAGTAGGGGCTTTACAATGGCTTTTTTCAGGGACACAGGAAAAATGCCAGTCTCTAGGGATGTATTTATGATCTGAAGCACATCTGTAATTATGAGGTGAAGAACAGACTTAAAAAAGTTGGTGGACAGAATGTCCAATTCAGATGTTGAAGAACTGAGATTTTGTACAGTTTTTTCAAGAGTCTCGTAATCAATCAAACAAAATTCTGACATTGTGTTGAAATTGTCTGTCTGTGTCACTGGTGATTGCAGCTTTTCAGTTATTTGCAACTGAGATATATTATGAGCAATATTCTGCCGTATTTTATCAATTTTACCTTTGAAGAAGGATGCAAACTCATTGCATTTATTAACTGAGAGAAGTTCAGGTGCTAATTGTGGTGGGGGATTAGTTAGATTCTCTACTGTTGAAAATAGCACACGGGCATTGTTCATATTCCTGTTGATGATGTTGGAGAAGAAAGACTGTCTGGATTTGATAATGGATGTGAAGTTTAGATTTGCGCCATTTTCTTTCAGTCTTCCTACATTCTCTCTTTAGCATTTTAACAGCTGGGTATTGCTTCCATGGTGCTTTCTGCTTGTCATTGACTCTTTTGATTTTGAATGGAGCAATATCATCCATAATTTGGGTCATATTTAAATTAAAAATTTCCAGTAAGTCTACAGAGTCTGACATTTTAGTTGAGATCCGTGAGAGAGCTTGCTCAAAGAGAACACGTGTTGTCGTTTATGACTCTCCTACCCATAGTCATTGAGCTGTTCTGAATGTGAGGGGACATAGAAACATCAGAGAAAACACAGAAATGATCAGATAAGGCCAGGTCAATAACAGTAGTAGAAACAGTAAGACCCTTTGCGATAACGAGGTCAAGGGTATGACCACGAGAGTGGGTCGGCCCCTGTACATATTGTACTAGGTTGAAGTTGTCAATAAGTGCAAGTAGTTCTCTGGCATAAGTGTTTTCAGGATTATCTACATGCAAGTTAAAATCCCCAGATATAATAAGACAGTCAAACTCTAAGCAAATGACTGACAACAGTTCACCAAACTCTTCCAGAAAAACTTTGGCTGAATGTCTCGGAGGCCTGTAAATAGTTAATAACAATATGTTAGGAGAGCATGTAACAAGTGCACATAAGTGTTCAAAGGATGTAAAATCACCAAGTGAGGACTGTTTACATTGAAAAGAGGCTTTGAATATATTTGCAATCCCTCCACCTTTCCCATGTCGGGTAGCACTCATGAAATTAAAATTTGGGGGAGCTGCTTCAATAAGGGTGGTAGCACTCTTTGCTTGATCTAGCCATGTTTCAGTTAGAAGCAAAAAATCAAGATTGTGTTTGCAAATAAGATCATTAATTAAAAATGATTTGTTTGAAAGTGATCTAACGTTCAGAAGAGCTAGCTTTATAGAAAGTCTAGAAGTAATATCCGCTTGGGCACTCTGATGTTGTTTTGAAACAGGAAGGAGACTAGACTGGTTTACCCCCTGGGTTAAATATGCTCTATGTTTTTTCTATTTCTTATCAACACAGGAATAGAGAATGGCATAGGCATACTGGGTCCCAGCTTGTTTTCAAAACTACACCCAATGCAGGGACCCACAGCACATCATACAAGACTCTCTGTATATTCCATGAGGTTGGGAGGGGGAAGGATTGGAGATGTCATGTATTTTTTAGATGGTGAAAAAGATTGGTAGCCAGCTGAAAGTCCTGGGCGAACACAGTTCAGTCTGTTGGTTGATTTTCGATGAACTGGGTTCACTGCTTGTCGTGAATGATTTGGGCTGGAAAAAGAGAGTGCAACCATTGGCAGCAATCTCTGCATACTTTTAGGGAAATCCATGCAGGGGGGAGACAGAGATGGTACAACAAAGTCAGAAGAGCAAGATTGAGACTTTGGTGAGGTCTTTGTGAGGGTCTCCATGACTGTCTCTGTGGTGACTGTCTCCCTGACAGTCTCTGTGATACTTGCATGGGGTCGAGATGTGGAATTATTCTGGGTTATCGAAGTGAATATTAAAATCAACAACTAAAGCTTTGTCTAAGGAAATAACACCACATTAAATACGTTTAAGCCACAGTTCTTCTGGATGCTTTGACTGTCACACTCACTTCTTAATTTTGCACCAAAACCCAATAGCCTTCATTATGTTTTCTTTTTTACTCTGAAAAGTGGTCTCTTATGTAAAATGCTGCTCAGATACAAACATTGTTTTCTGTAACATTTAATTTTGTGCTGGAAAAAAAACATTTGGAACTTAAGTGTTTTTGTACTGACTCGATAATGTAGAAATCATAAAATAGAAATCTATAACAAAGTTTGGATGAAAAAACCCAATAGGGTGCCTAAAACTTTTGCACAGTACTGTATATGCAAATAAATTTCAACGCAGTGCTTCACTTCAGTTTTATTGGACATTCAACAAGTATTTAAATCCCAAATATATTTATGCCACTGCACCAGAATTTAAAAAAAGGAAGACTTCCAGACACTGGAGACTTCCAAAAAATGATGATAATAATCTCTCCCCCTGCAGAAAGCTTTACTATATCAAAAACTAGATCCTTTTTTTTTTTCAAATTAGTTCATGTGTTGAGTCTGACTTACAAGTAATGGTGCGAGTTGCTAGTATCGAAACTAAGTATATTGTTTATCATTCTATCCACATTCACTGGATATGAGCAATTGTGCACTCTGATTGGCTACTCTACTACTAGGCTATCAGCTCGTATACCATGAGTAGAGAAAAACAAAATGGTGGCGCGTGTTGCTGAATCAACCGAAGACAAAATAAAAACTCTACTCGAAAACAACCCCCCCCCCAAAATACAAAACAGCAACAAAATATGGAATAAAAGTATTTGATTGTAAGAACATATCTTTTTTTTTTAATTTTCAAGAATTATTATTATCGCATTTTTCACAAACTGCTACTGTCATTTCGCCGGTTTGCTTACATTCTAAGCGGAAATGATTTTGTCGGACATTTTGTATAACGCTTTTCTTTATTGAATTTGCAAAAAATGAAAATGCTCTGTTTCTCAAAATCCAGTGACTGTGGATAGAATAAAACAGTTATTCCACGAAATTGAGTCATACATGGCTTATAGCTGACTTGGCGCTACATGCCTCGTCAGCTATCAGCTCATGTACAACTTGGTTTCATGGAATAACTGTTAAATAAAGTGGAGTTTGTTGTTGTTGTCCCCCCTGGCATTCCATAATGTTTTATGTGTGAAAACACTTTGTTTTGGGCAAAATTTGTACCTACTTTTGACGTCTGAACACAGATGTACAGTATGCACTTTTTATGAACTATTCATACTTCTCTCAACTCAGCCTTGTTATTATGCAGCATATCTTGAGAATATTTAAAGCATTATACATTTTAATAAGAGACATGCACCACTGAAACTGAGTCTGCTCTACAGTGACATGCTGGCTTGCTGAAACCTTCCTCCAACTTTGTTAATTAACTCTACTCTGGCTCTGCTAGACATTTCCACTCACGTAACTTCAGTGTTCTAATTTTACACACGCTTTCAGATTTAAATACAAAGCTGAACTGGTGGAAAACCTTTAAGCGAGAACATTTTTAGTTTGGGTCTTTTATTTTTGCTTGTAAATGTCCTATCTTCAGACAGCAGTGAAATCGATGATGAGGATGAACCATTGCTGTTTGTTCTCTGAAGGTCTGGGCCTTATCAGGACAGGTGATTGCATCATTGGGCTGTGAAATGTGCACCTTGTTATTGTAGTAAATGAGTAAATAAGGAAGGAGGATAAAGGGAAATAAAAATGTGGTGACTTTAATATTCACCCTGAATGATTTTTTTTTTTTTTTGCACAGATCCCTCTGGCATTCAAATGAAATTGAAGCCAGTTTGCATTTCTACAGAGTGCAAAATACTCCAGCGAACACACAATTTACGAGGACTCTAGGGTTATAACAAAGCAACTCAATTACAGACTGGAGCTCTTATCCCTAGAGCAACTTCATTTAAAATACCTTTGCAATGATGCATGGATTTAATGGATCTTAAAGTAATAAAGCTCCTTCATGCCAAGCCGAGCTGGATGCATTTGAATACATATTCAGACCATTTCTAGGAAGTAGGAATGTAATTGCATATGAATACATTATTCAGATTGGACAGGTAATGGCTTCTAAACAGATATGAATAGGGCACACTATTCCTTTCTATTTTCTATATATGATTTTTTAGTTAGATTTATTAGCTTTGCCATAGCAAGCTCTATATATGTACATACATTATGGCTGAGAAACCACTACAGCTTGCGCCAATTACAGTAGCCCCATTGTACCGAACCTGCATGTCTTTGAACTGTGGGGGAAACCGGAGCACCCGGATAAACCCACGCAGACACGGGGAGAGCATGCAAACTCTTGGCTGCGAGGTTCGAACGTGGAACCTTCTTGCTGTGAGGCGACAGTGCTAACCACTACACCACCATATATATATATATATATATATATATATATATATATATATATATATATATGGTGGTGTAGTGGTTAGCACTGACGCCTCACAGCAAGAAGGTTCCACGTTCTAAATGTATAGAGATAGATAGATAGAGTGCTTGGTAGAAAGATTCTCAGGGCATCTGATTGAGACTAGAGGTGTGCATCTAAACTGGCTTTGCACTAAAGACAACAAAAATGTCACATGAGCAGGACATTTTTATTTAAGCAGTCAGATAGGAAGGTTGTGGGACAAACAAAGACTATGTCACGACTCACGATCCGTAGTAAACGCCTGGTCTGGGTTGCAGTTTGTTGCAATTTCTAGTTGAGACCAATTATGAACTTGAGTGATTTAGCTGAGGTTGAGGAACTGTCAGAGACAGGAATTCATGAGAGCAAAACAGCTGGGTACTTTGCCCTTCGCTAATGCCCCACCCCTTTTTGGGTGAAAACAGCCCCTCTAATTTGATTGAAAGTAAATACAAATTTCAAGGTCTTTGCCTGATTACCAACGTAAAATAAGTCTTGCATTTTAGCTATTAGAAACCCAAACAATGTGGCCAGTGGATCTGATGGCTGATCAAGGATCTGCATCATTATATAGAAAAAAATACCTGAAACAGGGGTTGAATGGCCTTTCAGTCCCACAGTTTACTATTCTCATCCTCTTTCGTTGTCGTCATTCATATGAATCGACCAGGAGTCACAGTGGGAGGTTGAGGCAAGAGAGCCAGTTGACCGTGGGGCCATCAAGAATCTTTGGCCCCAGGATTCCATTGGGGAGTATGTTTGAGTAGGTGGCTCACAGTTTGGGGGGCACCACAGGAGCAGTTCTCAGAAGCTGCTGTGCCAGTGGTGTGGAGGAAGGCCTGAGTTTCCCCCCAGTTCATCCTCTCTACACATGGCCTAAAACCACAGATCTCTTCTTTTGCTCTTCGGGAAAGTTAAAAAAAAAAATCATCAACTGTTTTTTTTGTTATGATTTGACAGACAAAATGATTTCATTCAACTCACTCCAGATTTCTTCAAAATAATTATAACATCTTACTACTGTTCAAACCAGCTGACGAAATAAATGGTGATGGAGAAGCCAAGTGCTCAGCTTGTCAGGCGAGAGTTTGTCCAACAGTATTACACCCTTCTGAACCAGGCTCCTGACTACCTGCACAGGTTTTATGGCAAGAATTCTTCCTACGTGCATGGTGGCTTGGACAGCAATGGCAAACCTGTAGAGGCTGTCTATGGCCAGTCGGAAGTTCATAAAAAGGTGATGGCTATGAGTTTCCGTGATTGCCACACCAAAATCAGGCATGTTGATGCTCATACCACTCTGAACGAGGGGGTTGTGATGCAGATGATGGGAGAGCTGTCTAACATACAATCCATGAGGAAGTTCATGCAGACCTTTGTGTTGGGCCCCAGAGGGCACTGTTGCAAACAAGTTCTACGTACACAATGACATCTTCCGCTATCAGGATGAAGTCTGTGGGGACTCGGACTCTGAACCTCCTGAGGAGGAAATGGAGGAGAGGGTGAACTTGCCAGAGTTGTAGCAGGAAGAGGCAGCAGCATTCTATGAACAGTTCTATCACCTAGAAATTGCAACAAACTGCAAATCGCAACCCAGACCAGGCATTTACTAAGGATTGCTGCATGGTCTTTGTTTGTCCCACAACCTTCCTATCTGACTGCTCAAGTAAAAACATCCTGCTCATGTGACTTTTTTGTTGTCTTCAGTGCAAAGCCAGTCCAGATGCACACCTCTAGTCTCAATCAGATGCTCTGAGAACCTTTCTAGCAAGCTTTCTAAAATGCAGTATCTTTAAGCATGGTGCCACTAGTTTTTCCAATTTGGCACTAGCACTTTTACAATGCTTTTTTTCACTAAAAAGGGGTTGTAGTCATGCTGAAGACAGGGACATGTCGCATCCCTGCTCTTATAATTTATTTACACTGCCTGGGCAAAAAAAAAAAAGTCATCATATGGACTTAAATAAGCACTTATGAGCCTTTGATTAGATAATTACTGCAGTGATTGCTATGTTTCAGCTGGCAACAATTCTTTTAACCTTAACTGATGAGTAGCTTCTCATTTCTTCAGCAACCTTGTCACAAGATGTATCCCAATATGTGGTTGTGTAAAAGATGTTACTGTGTTTCGGAAAGGTCAAATTATTGGCCTGGATCAAGCAAAGAAAACAACCAAGGAAATTACTGAAATGACTGGAATTGGGTTAAGAACTGTCCAGTGCATTATATAAACCTGAAAGGATGGCACCGAATCGTCAACTTTGCAGAAGAAATGTGATCCTAGTGCCACCTACTTTACCACCTACTCTACTCAGATCTGGCTCGGATCTGGCTGATCCTCTCCCGCTTGGACTACTACAATTCTCTCCTTTCTGGCCTTCCAGCTTCTGCCATCAGACCCCTAGAGTTCATCCAGAATGCTGCAGCTCGCCTGGTCTACAACCTCCCTTGTTCTTCCCATGTCAGCCCTCTGCTTGCCGAACTGCACTGGCTACCTGTCGCAGCTCGCATCAAATTTAAGACATTGGTGCGAGCTTACCAGGCTCTCAAGGGGTTAGGGCCAGCATACCTCCAGAGTCTGTTCCACCCCTACATGCCAGCCACATCCCTATGTACACTCCGTTACTACTGGTCGCCTGGCCAGTCCTCCTCTCCAATCTTGCCCAGCCCGCTAAAGACTGCTGTCTGTTCTGGTTCCCCATTGGTGGAATGACCTTCCCATTGAGGTCAGAACTGTCGACTCCCTGACCACCTTCAAGTGCAGACTGAAGACTCACCTCTTCAGGTTGCACCTCTCCCCTGCTTCCTTACCCGTTCTGTAACTGTGTTTCAGTGTCAACCAACCCCGCCTGTGTATGGTAAGCTGTTTTGAGTTCTATTTAGTTGTAATTTATATGGTTGGTTTGTTTCCTTGGTTGTTTGAGTATTGGTACTTCAACAGCATATTACACTAGGTATTGCTGTCACTTGTTCAGTTGGCACTAGAACTTTCTTCAGCACTTCATGTACCTGACATTTGCACTCATTGTACGTTGCTCTGGATAAGAGTGTCTGCTAAATGCCATGTAATGTAATGTAAAGTAATGGCTGTGTGGTCAGAAAAAAAATCTTGATTGACTGTGATCAGAGATCACTTAATCGGTTGGTAAAGTCAAATTCTAAAAATCGCCAGTTGAACTCATGGCTATGTTTAATAGTAAGAGCATTTCCACATGCCCAGTGTGACGAGAACTCACAGGATTGTGACTAAACAGCTGTGTGTCCATAAGAAAACCACTTGTTAGTGAGGCTAATTGGAAGAAAAGGCTTGCTAGGGAGCATAAAGATTGAACTCTGGAGCAATGGAAAAAGGTCATGTGGTCTGATGAGCACAGATTGACCCTATTCCAGAGTGATGGGCATGTCAGTGTAAGAAGGGAAGTGTATGCATCGATGCACCCATCATGCGTAGAGGCCACTGTACAAGCCTCTGGAGGCAGTGTTATGATCTGGGGTTATTTCAGTTGGTGACATTGCATAAGGTTGTTGAAATAATGCCATGACAAATGCACACCATAATCAAAGCTAAAGGTGGCCTGACTAAATGTTAGAGTATGAGACTCTAAACCTCCAGTTTAGCCCACGCCCACTTTAGATTTAAATCCAATTACAGATACAGATCTGGATATTTGATAGGGATGTAGTCCATTACAGCATTAACAGGAAGTCATAGACATTGTTTATAGTTACAAAAACGGGTATTGCTGTGCCCATCATGATGACCAGTATGTTATAAATACACACAGTTAGCTGTTACACTATGTTTAACATTCCAAGATTGTCATGCAGTGAAACAATGTGAGGGAAAGTGTGAAAGAGAGTGCAAGTTGAACCTGCTGAAAGCTCATCATTCCATTTTAATGATATGGCTGAATTAGGGAACCAGTCAGGTTCTCCTGGTTGACATCTCTACAGTAACACACTGGTGTTCTCACACTCTTCCTTGACCCAAATGAATGGCAAGCCAGTAAATGGCGTGTGTATGTACACTCAGACAGATTAGCATCCAAAGCTTCAACTTTTGTGCTAATACTGCTATCAATACCATCACTCTTGTCATCTCCTAGATTGCTAATTGGCTAAGCTGAGTCTCTGCTGTAACCACATTGTATATTTGCACTCTGTTCTGGAACTTTGAGTCTCCATTACTTCAATGTTGGATTTTTTTCCCCCATTAATTTGATGTTGAACTTCTTTGGAAAGTGGTGACTGTGAAAAGATGCTTGCTTCATTGGAACTGCTCAAGCCATGTCCCCCAGTGATGTTAAAGCAGCAGAGAACTGCTAACTTCTCACAGGAATAATGAAACTACAGCACCAATTAACAAATTAGCACCAGAACACATGACGAAACACATCACAATTACTTCAATGTGGGTGCAATCGGTTAATTATTGAAATTAAGTGATCAATCTCGTTAAATCAGTCTCATTAAATCTCATCTCATTAAATTTGAAGGTTAATAATTAAAATGAATCAATCCCATTGAATCGTTTACTTTGACTCATTTGAATTGAATCATACCATAGAATCACTCATTTGAAGTGAATTGTTCAACGAATCATTTAGTGAATCATATAGTGAATCGTTCAATGAATCATTTAGTGAATTGTTCAATGAATCATTTAGTGAATCATACCATTAATCCTGGTGCTTAATAATAAATTACCAACAGCTAGATTATGGTATATTTCCAAATTATTACAATCACTTACCACATTACATAACTTTTATATGCACCCTTTTGAATTCGAGGGAGATTGGGGACTTCATATACTGTTCACACAAATAAACACAGTTTGTTTAATAAATGAATTTATTATAACAAAGATAAAAATAATAAATCAATATATACAAGCAGTGAGGTGTGTATATACATGTGTGGTGTGTGTGTATGGCCTAGCTTATTGCTAGCTAAAACAAAGGAATGTTATCTAAGTAGAACAAAGGATTAGCTCTGTTGCTAATGTGTGCTTGTGTGTGTGTGTGTGTGTGTGTGTGTGTGTGTGTGTGTGTGTGTGTGTGTGAAGGACTTGACCATGTGTTTAGCCTCGTGTAGCTAACTACATGTGGTGGAGGCCTAGATTAGCCTTGTGTTGCTAGTGTGTTTGTGAACGGCCCTATGGCCTAGCTAAAGTGTGTTTGTTAGGCCTGGTGAGGCCTACTGAGCACGAGGTAGCTAAAGACAAAGGGAAGCTATCTAAAGTGTATCAGGCCTGGTCAGGCCTGTTGATCACGTGTTTTCTCAGTAACAAAAAGATTCCACACTCATAACATTACCAAACTCACTGAAACCTTGATAAAGTCAAAATGTATGATAAGGAACTTAGTGTTAGTCAGAGAGAAAAGCATGCACAACCTATTAAACAATTGAGAGAACATAGAACCAAAATAAATCAACACGCTGCGTGTCTAACAGTGTAACAGATAAACCTGGGTTTAAATTCACACTATTTCAAATAAAAGCAAATTCCTAAGACTATCTTAATTATGCCCAAATGCCAAAATCTTACTTAATCCTGCCTTTAGCAAGATATGAAGAACTATTCGCCGGTGTAGTTTCGGGTCCAGCGGAGCACTTGGGTGGTTCTCGTGGAAAGCAGAGGATTCTTGGTCCGAACCTCAGCATTCGTGAGGAAAAGTCTCTGATCAGAATAAGATGCACAGCGCTTTTGAGTTAAAAAGGATTCAATCGCTTCTTAACTTTTAACTGCCTGGGCTGCAGTCGTGACGTCACTTCTAATACAAGTAAACCGGTTGTAACTCAGGTTGAGTTTAAAGATTGCGCGACTCTAGAGTTTACCTTTGCCAAGGGTAAGAAAGAAAATCGCGCTGAGTGATGGATCTTGCAAGAAAGAAGACGTCTTTTTGGTGAAGAGCATCTCTTTGGTGCGTCTAGCTCCCTTGAAAACCGGACGCGAGAGACAAAATGGCGGAGCTTCCGCCTGGACTTATACGCGCATGGCGGACTGACGTAGATGATCCCGCCCACGCGTGACGTAGGTCACGCGGAAGTTGCCTGGGAATTGTAGTTCTAACACAAGATGGCGGCATGATACCTACAGTCCCCCTTTTGGTCTCAGGGGTATGACGGAGTCATAGCACTGAGAGCACCGTATCGTATCATCGCCGTGTCCATAGTCCTTGAGATAGCCTTGCTCTGCACAGTCCATGGTGTCCTGTGAAGACTGTGTAAACTTGAGAGTTCCAGTAAGACAGTTGGAGACAGAGGCACTTGGGCATATAATCACTATGGGCATTTTGGGCATATAATCACTAACTAACTAGATCAAAACCACATAAAAAAAATTAAACATTGAACATGAAACATGTAGTGTTCAATTTCTTATGCATAAAAAAAACAAGAAAAGAGAAGAAATGAAGGAAGGAAAGAAGTATTAGTGTTTGGGTTGGCAAACCTAATCTTCTAGAAATCTTCTGTGTTTGGTAATAGCAGTGGGTGGTCTGGTCAGAGAGCGTGCGCTACTGCGGCTAAAGCTGTCAGGGACACAGACCATCTTATCTAGCTTGGCATGTATTATGTATGGGTTGCCTGGGCAGACCCAGTGGATGTCTTTAGTGAAGGTGCACATCTCTAAGTTTTGTGGATTCACAAAAAAAAATGAGGATAGCACTGCCAAGACTATATGCCAGGTGTATTTGCAATGAATACACACTAGTAATATTAGCAGATTTTAGTATTTTATCTACCATGTTATACTGAAGGGTTATTACTTCATTGGGTTGGTGAAGTCTGACCGGGAATGTTAGTGCACGCTTATGGTTGAGTGATGCGTACAAGCTAGGTGGACATGATGGGCCTAGCTGCCGTCCGCCCCCTTTTGGAGTGAGGACTGTTCAAAAGGTTTGGTTCGGTTAAATCGATATGAAAGCATTTGATTAGGCCTAGATGTCCTAATGTGATACGCGACGGGGAACGGTTTTCCCACGATCGAAAGGTCTCGACCAGGGTGGTAGGAACTTCTCTGAGATTCGGGCGTAGTAGGCTTTGTGTCCTTCTACTCTCGAATCGAGATTCTTTTGGGCACCTGTAAAGGTTGACTGTAGGTGGCGTCGTAGGTCGGCGACATGTTGATGTGCGGTGTATGCAATCGCGACGCTCATGGCCTCTGGTTTGTATAGGAGATGCGGGGGAAGAACCGACTCTCGCCCAGTCATCATCCCAAAGGGTGTGACTTCAAGGGAAGTTTCACGTCCCAAATTTTACCATGGTTTGTGATATACTTTCGCAGCATGCTCACAATGGTTTGAATGGCTCATTCAGCCTGACCAGAGAATTGAGAGTGGTACGCGATATGGAATTTCGCCTCGACGCCTAACATGTTCCACAGCGCAGCCATTACACCAGCAGTGAAATGGGTGTCTGAGTTGATGGCTAGAGGGAGATTTTTGCCACTAGGGGGAGTCGCAATGTCGGGTGTTTCGACATCGGACTCGGTGTACAAAGACATGAACTGAAGTTCATAGGAAATTTGATCTCGCGTGGCACTCGGTTGATCGGTGTTCTCACTAATCTCGTCGCAATGGTTTTGTGCATATTTTGTGGGATCCAACAACTGTGGGGTTTTGTTTTGTGTGAAGTTGACTAAGTTTATGTTGCAGGGCTTGGTTGGGATTGGGTCGCCTTGTGAGAGCCGTGTGTCTGAAAGATGGTGGTGAAGACTTTAGCGCACATGAGAGGTGTGTTTCGTGTGTTTGCCTTCGCCACCAGGGGGGGCCCTACATCCTGACCCTCGCCTGCTGTTTCAGAGGGATCTTCTTCCCCCTTTTACGAGATATACCCGTGGTTCCTGGCCTAGTCATGCCAGTGAATAGCTTTTTGCCATTTTTCTTGGGCTCTTTTGTTAACAGTTCTTTAATCTCAGCCAACTGGGCTTTTAAAGAGTCCAGCTCTGAGTGGAACTCACCAGGTTGGTCTGAGTCACTGTGTTGGTCGTCTCTACCCTTACGTTTAGAGCTACGGTCGGAACGCTTCTGCCGTTTCTGGTCAGAGCGGGGATGATGGTTTTGCTGCCAACCGTTTTGTTCCCTATGACCCTTTTCATGTGATGGGCAATTGCCATCGTCACTGTGGACTCGCCCTCGGTCCCTCCTGGCCTTACCTTGTCGATTTTTCCACTCACCCTTGTGATGGCTCGGCAAGGATCGAGCTGGATCGGAATTTTTCCAGGTGGGTCCCCCTTTTGGAGCTTCACCTCCTTCTAAGGTTAGTGGGGGCCCATTTGCATCCTGGAGGCTAAGGACTCTGGGTTCATCATCGTTTCTGTTTGCGGTTTTGACGATGGTCTCCCAGGTCATTTGGGCTAGTCGCCTAATTTCCCTCATCGAATAGCGACCTCGTCGACACGTCAGTGTGACATGGGTCCGCACGCTTGGGTGGAGGTTATGTAAGAAGAGAGATATGAAACCTCTATCTTCTTCCAACCCTGGTGCGTTACTACCTTGGAAATAGGCAGTACGTAGCCGTCTATAATATTCACGAGGCGCCTCAGACCGTTTTTGTTTGATTTGTAATGCACGCAATGTCGCGGAGGTTTCGTCCGTGTATGGCGCATATTCTTCCCTCATGTAATTGCGAAGTTTCGAATAACTATCGCGAATGTTTGGGGGTAGTGTCTCTAAAAAGGCACGAACGCTACTACTGGAGGTCTTCCAGATTAGTCTAAGTTTTTCACGTGTTGTGGCGTTCGGCAGGTCCATCAGGCATTAGTCAATTCCTCATAAATAATCATTTACGTTTGTTCTTTTATTATCGGGATCGAATCGCTCGATATCTTGGGCAAGTAGGTCAATTTGCTGTAGGCGGAGGGCTTGGTGCGCGTCCTTACGCGACTTCTTTTGCTCTCCTGAGTACTCACTGTCTGAGCTACTCTGGAATCGCTCCTGCTTCGCACGAGATGCGTGGTCTGATTCATCTGAAGATGGATCAGGGAAACTGAAGCGCACTGACCTAGGTGTGCTACGGGCCTGGGCTCGGGATGAGCGCAGGGCGGCTCCATCCTGGCTAGACGACGACGGAGTCGTGTAGCGAGTTGATGGAGTTTGGCGGGATGTCTGGTTCTTGACCAGATCATTTACGGTGTCCGGTTCGGACGCCTCTTCCCGCTCTGAGCTTTGGCGCATTGTTGGGGGTCTTTCATGCCCCTTGCGCTGCTCTTGGGGGGTCTGCTCCTGGGCAGCCCTCTTAGCAACCATTTCGGCTTTCTCTAGCCGTTCGGTGCAATCATCAAGGGAGGTCTTCAAGAACTCACACTCCCTATGTAAATCATTATTATCGGCTGTCAGCTCGGCGTTGCTGGTGGTCAGCCTTTCAACCTCTCCGCGAAGGCGTCTGATTTCTGAATCAGCATCTTGGAAGTATGATAGGAATAGCTTACCTAGTGCCGCTTGGACACTAAAAGTTGTTCTTTTTGGATCTCTCATATGTTTGTTTGAGTTATCTAAGTTGTTTTGGCATTCACCCTCACTCGTGTACTTAATGTTTGCCTTTTCGGAGGCAGAGCAGTGAATGACGTCTGCAATGACCTCAAGGAGAGACACGTCTTGAGCGTTGTCTTCCATGTTTGAGACACGAGGGGATGCCATTTTACTTAGGCTGGATACTAGATAATTAATCACTGAGTTAATTATCAATTTAATCATTATTAATTAACTATGTAATTAATTAATAAGGTTTATTTGGAAATGCTCTCTTATCCTAAGTTAAATAGGTTATGAGTATTTGTGATATGGTTATCACACTACTGTTAACCGTTTTAACACACCTGGGGATATACCTTAGCAGTTGCTGAATCAACTGATAGTTTATTTGTTGTTGAACAATATTCCAGAAGTCAAGAAACCAATCTTCATCACACGGGGCACCAATTTAACTGTGGGTGCAATCGGTTAATTATTGAAATTAAGTGATCAATCTCGTTAAATCAGTCTCATTAAATTTGAAGGTTAATAATTAAAACGAATCAATCCCATTGAATCGTTTACTTTGACTCATTTGAATTGAATCATACCATAGAATCACTCATTTGAAGTGAATCGTTCAACAAATCATTTAGTGAATCGTTCAATGAATCATTTAGTGAATCGTTCAATGAATCATTTAGTGAATCATACCATTAATCCTGGTGCTTAATAATAAATTACCAACAGCTAGATTATGGTATATTTCCAAATTATTACAATCACTTACCACATTACATAACTTTTATATGCACCCTTTTGAATTTGAGGGAGATTGGGGACTTCATATATTGTTCACACAAATAAACACAGTTTGTTTAATAAATGAATTTATTATAACAAAGATAAAAATAATAAATCAATATATACAAGCAGTGAGGTGTGTATATACATGTGTGGTGTGTGTGTATGGCCTAGCTTGTTGCTAGCTAAAACAAAGGAATGTTATCTAAGTAGAACAAAGGATTAGCTCTGTTGCTAATGTGTGCTTGTGTGTGTGTGTGTGAAGGACTTGACCATGTGTTTAGCCTCGTGTAGCTAACTACATGTGGTGGAGGCCTAGATTAGCCTTGTGTTGCTAGTGTGTTTGTGAACGGCCCTATGGCCTAGCTAAAGTGTGTTTGTTAGGCCTGGTGAGGCCTACTGAGCACGAGGTAGCTAAAGACAAAGGGAAGCTATCTAAAGTGTATCAGGCCTGGTCAGGCCTGTTGAGCACGTGTTTTCTCAGTAACAAAAAGATTCCACACTCATAACATTACCAAACTCACTGAAACCTTGATAAAGTCAAAATGTATGATAAGGAACTTAGTGTTAGTCAGAGAGAAAAGCATGCACAACCTATTAAACAATTGAGAGAACATAGAACCAAAATAAATCAACACGCTGCGTGTCTAACAGTGTAACAGATAAACCTGGGTTTAAATTCACACTATTTCAAATAAAAGCAAATTCCTAAGACTATCTTAATTATGCCCAAATGCCAAAATCTTACTTAATCCTGCCTTTAGCAAGATATGAAGAACTATTCGCCGGTGTTGTTTCGGGCCTCGCCGTGGGAGCACGTGAGCCGCTCGTGATGGAGGCGTAGAAAACTTTCGGGTCCAGCAGAGCACTTGGGTGGTTCCCGTGGAAAGCAGAGGATTCTTGGTCCGAACCTCAGCGTTCGTGAGGAAAAGTCTCTGATCAGAATAAGATGCACAGCGCTTTTGAGTTAAAAAGGATTCAATCGCTTCTTAATTTTTAACTGCCTGGGCTGCAGTCGTGACGTCACTTCTAATACAAGTAAACCGGTTGTAACTCAGGTTGAGTTTAAAGATCGCGCGACTCTAGAGTTTACCTTTGCCAAGGGTAAGAAAGAAAATCGCGCTGAGTGATGGATCTTGCAAGAAAGAAGACGTCTTTTTGGTGAAGAGCATCTCTTTGGTGCGTCTAGCTCCCTTGAAAACTGGACGCGAGAGACAAAATGGCGGAGCTTCCGCCTGGACTTATACGCGCATGGCGGACTGACATAGATGATCCCGCCCACGCATGACGTAGGTCACGCGGAAGTTGCCTGGGAATTGTAGTCCTAACACAAGATGGCGGCATGATACCTACATCAACATACACGTATTCCAAGGTGAAGCTTACGTCATTATTATTACATTATTAGTTTTGTTATGACCTCAACCAAGATCTTGGCAAATTTTACCCTGAGTAGCTTTGTGTCTAGCACTTAGCACATGTGCATGCAAGCATGTCAGAGTGTGCACAAGCAGCGTATGCATCTGTGAATGTGTCTGTATGTACACGTGCATCCTCCAGCGTGGGCAGGCTGCCTTCGCTGGGCTGCTTCACAGCTTTTTCTCTGGCACTAATTGCTGCTCATTTGCTCATCTCCACAGTCGTGAGGGCTCACCTACTCTGCATCTCCACCCCCCCACCCCCACCCCTTTCTCCTCCCTCTATCCTGTCCCACACAGGATTCTTCCATCCTAATTATGGAGCATCCCACATGCAATGCTGCTGTTGCTTAATGGCTGTGTTTAGCCTTTATCGAACACCCCCCCCCCAACACACATAAACTATCACGATTAGATAGTTGTGTTTGTTCACTTGTTACACAAGTACACACACCTTTATTCAAATGCTTTCACACATCCTCTTTACCACACTTGAAAGTCAGTATCCAGTGCATTGTGTGTAATTGCTCGGCTAATGCAGGAGGGCAGATGCTCAGTCAGCTTTTACCTGCTGTGACTGACTTAAGATCATAATGAGTCAGGAGGTGGTTGAATGGAGCTGCACTTTGTCTAATAGAATCTTACACATCCAATAATTAGTTCCTTTATGATTTCATATGTTTTTTTTTCATATGGTTCTGTAGGGAATCCCTGATGTGGGTGGAGCACAGAAGCACAGCAGGTGGGAACTGAAGTTCGTGCAAATTTTATTTTTAAAGGTGTGTGTATATATATATATATATATATATATATATATATATATATATATATATATATATATATTCAGCTTCTCTCACTCCCACACACACGCATTCTGGTCGGGAGTCAGCTCTTCTCTGCTTTCCCCCTCCTTTTATGCTCCATTCCTGCAGTAAACACACCCACATTAATTGACACCAGGTGTAATGACTTAACCACTTACCTTCCCTGACCCCACCCTCCATTCACAAACTGCTGCTTGGCCAGGCCCCCGTTGCCACAGGTTCCTTTATGATTTAATTCATTTTTGACCACTAAAAACTACGAGTACTAGGTAGGTACTGGGTAAGCAGCTAATACACTGAACATAACTCTCTTTAAAAGAATAGTTTGAAAAAAAGATACAAAGTAGTGATGCTAGTAATGATTAAACGGGGTTATAATCTTGCTAACCAGCCCTTAAATCAACTTTTTAATTTATTGTGAACAGCATTTTGAGGGAAAATATTATTTGCTTCCTTTTTTTTAATATATAAAGTATTTAACAGTTTCACTCACGTTTTTAACCATGCTGTCAGCCCTGTATCAGGTAACTAGATAATAGCCTCTTAGCAAGGATTATTTCATAACCCCAATTCCAAAAAATTTGGGACGCTGTGTAAACTGTAAATAAAAACAGAATGTGAAGATTTGCAAATCATGGAAACCCTGTATTATGTTTAAAATAGTACAAAAGCAACATATCAAATGTTGAAACTGAGATTTTATTCTGTTTTGAAAACTATATGCTCATTTTGAATTTGATGTCAGCAACAAGTTTCAAAAAAGTTAGGACGGGCCTCTGTGTTGCATCACCTCTGCTTTTAATAACACACTGTAAACGTTTGGGAACTGACCAATTGCTGTAGTTTTGAAAGAGAAATGTTGTCCCATTCTTGCCTGATATACAATTTCAGTTGCTTAACAGTTCGGGGTCTCCTTTATCGTATTTTGCGCTTCATAATGTGCCAGATGTTTTAAATGGGAGACAGGTCTTGACTGCAGGCAGGCCAGTTTAGCACTTGGGCTCTCTTACTACAGAGCTATGTAGTTTTTAAGGTCATAGGCAAGGGTTTTAATTTTATGCACATTTGAAACTTTGTATGTTAAACCCTCTGTAATTTTCTTCTGGTCCCAAGAAGTATTGTTAATAAGTAATAATTAAAATAAGTTAGCATGGATCGCGGCGAATTTCTGTTTGGCTATTTTCGTGACCACTCGGCGCGTGATGTCATTTAAGGCAAACAAACCACTTGAGTTGAGTCCACTTCCATTTACTTACATTGCTGTTCGGCTTGAGTGCAGACGTGCGTTCAGGAATTTCCAAAGAAAAAACATGCCTTATTGTTGTGCAGTGAACTGTAACAATGGGACCAGTTCAGGAAGAAGTTTTTCCCTTTTTCCGAGAGAGGAGAAGAGGCGGAATGAGAGGATTGGCTTTTTCCGAAAAAGGAGAAGAGGCGGAGCGAGAGGGTTGGCTTTTTCCAAAAAAGGAGAAGAGGCGGCGCGAGAGGGTTGGCTTTTTCCGAAAAAGGAGAAGAGGCGGAGCGAGAGGGTTGGCTTTTTCCGAAAAAGGAGAAGAGGCGGAGCGAGAGGGTTGGCTTTTTCTGAAAAAGGAGAAGAGGCGGAGCGAGTGGGTTGGCTTTTTCCGAAAAAGGAGAAGAGGCAGAGCGAGAGGGTTGGCTTTTTCCAAAAGAGGAGACGAGGTGGAGAGAATGGATTGTGCGCATGAAGCCAGAGGGTTGTTTATTTCCAGAAGAGGAGATGAGGCGGAGAGAGTGGACTGTGCGCGTGAAACAAAATCAAGCAGTCAAAGAAGAAACAGACCAGCAATGCTCAAGCAAAAAGGAGAAGATTGGAGGTAAACATTTTTACTTTTGCTTGCAATTGACAAGTCAAGAATCCTGATGGATCCTGTACAATCATTGTGGAAATGAGACAAAGGGATATTTCCTCGCTCAGAGTAGGCTATAAATAGTATAATGCCGCGGATGGCAGGCTAATGTGGCCTACCGGCACACTGTCAAGTAATCGTTACCTATATCCACTAGGGAGGGCGGTTTAATTATTCTTCAAAAGGGCTCTTATTTAGTATTACGACGAAAGTAGGAATTTATCATAACTACCAGGATAAATCGTTTGGGCGCGAGTCTCGTTGAGGTCCGGGATCACTGCGATCAGAGTCGGCCGAGTCGCTGTCCGATTCTGAGGCCGCACGGTCAAACCAGTGAGCCACATTCACCAATTGCTTCGCAACAGCCATAGGTTCATACATACTGTATATGGTTTCACCTCTTGATATTCAATTTGGAGAGTTCCTACTTCAAAATTGCTGTCGCTTTCAGACATTTTACACAACCTCTCACGACCAAAGTCCGTACACGTGTGCTCGGTTCGCAAGTAAACAGAACTGCTCCCAGTCTGTTTGGCTTAAATGACGTCACGACGACTGTCCCCTGGCAGTGAAAGTGCGCATAAGTGAGATGTAAACAAACCTTCGGAAATTGGGCAAAACAGTATATTTTAACCGTTTTATTCAGTTTTAGGGTGCAAATTAGACACTAAGAAGATTGAATTCGCTTTTTAGGTCGTTCTTCTAGACAATAAAGTTGATATTCTCTGTTTCACCGCCGACCGTTGCCTATGACCTTTTAATATGTGCAGAAAGCGGTTTGGTGTTGTCTTGCTGAAAGAAGGAAGGCCTTCCCTGAAAAAGATTTTATGTGGATGGCAGCATATTGCACTGAAACGTGTATATATCATTCAGCATTAATGATGCCTTCCGAGATGTAGGAGCTACCCATGTCATGTGCACTAATGCCCCCTCATACCATCACAGATGCTGGCTTTTGAGCTATGCGCTAATGATAAGCTGGATGGTCCCTCTCCTCTTTAGCCTGGAAGATGTGGTGTCCATGATTTTCTAAAAAGAATTTCTACTTTTGATTCGTCAGACCTCGGGACAATTTTCCACTTCGTCTCAGTCCAGCGCTACCTTCTCTGGGCTCAGGCCCAGAGAAGGTAGTGCTGTTTCTGGATTTTGTTTATATTTGGTTTTAACTTGCATTTGTGGATGCAGTAATGAACTGTTTTCACAGACGATGGTTTTCTGAAGTGTTCCTGAGCCCATACAGTGATTTCCATTACAGACACGTGTCTGCTTTTAATGCAGTGTCTCCTGAGGGCCTGAAGATCACAGGCATCCATTGTTAGTTTTCAGCCTTGTCTCTTGCACACAGAGATTTCTCCAGATTCTCTAAATCTTTTAATGATATTATGCGCTATCAATGATGTGATCCCCAAATTCTTTGCAATTTTACATTGAGGAACACTATTCTTAAATTGTTACACTGTTTGCCCAGGCAGTCTTTCACAGAGCAGTAAACCCCTCCTCATCTTTACTTCTGAGAGATTCCGCTTCTCTGGGAAGCTTTTTTATACCCAATCATGTTACTGACCTGTTTCCAATTAACCAAATTATTTTTTTTCACATTACACAACTTTTTAATTCTTTTGTTGCCCTGTCCCAGCTTTTCCAAAATGTGTTGCTGACATCAAATTCAAAACAAGCATGTTTTTTTTTAAAAACAATAAAATTTCTCAGTTTCAACAATTGATATGTTGTCTTTGTACTTTTTCAGTGAAATATAGGGTTTCCCTAATTTTGCGAATCTTCACATTCTGTTTTTATATCTGTTTTATACAGTGTCCCAACTGTTTTGGTATTGGGGTTGTACCTTATTTTCTTCTGAACACACATTTGTGTCCATTTATAGTAGCAACAACCTACCATGCTTGTTGCTAGTGATATTTAGCAGCACTAGCCAGTTGGCTCTGTACCTTATTTTAACACACTGTTACCTGCAGTATTTATGTTTCACTAATGTACTCTTGTGGCAGTCCTTAACTTGGCTAGCTTAGCAAGAGTTAATAGCAAACTGACACTAACTTTTTGAACTTCTTTCTTTTTGTAATGATGGGGAAAAGCTTTAACATTTATTTGTGCATGACCCTTATGCTAGACAGCTGTGTGATACCACATAATATCCATATGTAGGTAGTATAGGCAGAGAGAGTGGATTAGCAACACGACAGCCATGCATGGAGCGGTGGGAAAAGTCTCGCTATCTTAGTTTTCAAGTCAGTGGATCTCTTGCTTAGAATCGAGGAAATTTGGCTCAAATGTTTTTTTTTTTTTTAACTGCAATGGTGATTGTTGGCATTCTGTAGTGCACACTTTTCTCCCTTCAGTTATGAAGCCAATCATATTCTACATTGATTTCTTTAACCCCTGGCAAATATACCCTTGAGTGTTTGCTGTCAGATCACATGAAAAAACATGTGGTTGGTTTAAAACATCAGTCAAAGGGCCGGGACTTACGAAAGTAGGCAGTTCTTGGCCATGTTTACTGATTAAATGTACAAGACTCTCTAGAGAAAGCTAGATCTCTGGCTCCAAAACTAGCTACAAGTTAGTGAAATGAGGTTAGATGTGTTTGGGCAATTTTGGCTCAGATTCCAAATTCTGTAAAAACCTTAAATGTAGCATTTGGGCCACTTTTGATCCACAATTTTTTTGGACCACTTGCTATTGACACAACTGACGTTTATGTGCTTGCTTTATTTTGCCTTGCTATCAGCTTTAACACTAAATCAGGGGACTAGTACAACTCCGATTCCAAAAAAGTTGGGACAAAGTACAAATTGTAAATAAAAACGGAATGCAATAATTTACAAATCTCAAAAACTGATATTGTATTCGCAATAGAACATAGACAACATATCAAATGTCGAAAGTGAGACATTTTGAAATTTCATGCCAAATATTGGCTCATTTGAAATGTCCTGACAGCTACACATCTCAAAAAAGTTGGGACAGGGGCAATAAGAGGCTGGAAAAGTTAAAGGTACAAAAAAGGAACAGCTGGAGGACCAAATTGCAACTCATTAGGTCAATTGGCAATAGATCATTAACATGACTGGGTATAAAAAGAGCATCTTGGAGTGGCAGCGGCTCTCAAAAATAAAGATGGGAAGAGGATCACCAATCCCCCTAATTCTGCGCCAACAAATAGTGGAGCAATATCAGAAAGGAGTTTGACAGTGTAAAATTGCAAAGAGTTTGAACATATCATCATCTACAGTGCATAATATCATCAAAAGATTCAGAGAATCTGGAAGAATCTCTGTGCATAAGGGTCAAGGCCGGAAAACCTTACTGGGTGCCCGTGATCTTTGGGCCCTTAGACGGCACTGCATCACATACAGGCATGCTTCTGTATTGGAAATCACAAAATGGGCTCAGGAATATTTCCAGAGAATATTATCTGTGAACACAATTCACTGTGCCATCCGCCGTTGCCACTCTATAGTTCAAAGAGGAAGCCGTATCTAAACATGATCCAGAAGCGCAGACGTCTTCTCTGGGCCAAGGCTCATTTAAAATGGACTGTGGCAAAGTGGAAAACTGTTCTGTGGTCAGACGACTCAAAATTTGAAGTTCTTTATGGAAATCAGGGACACCGCGTCATTCGGACTAAAGAGGAGAAGGACGACCCAAGTTGTTATCAGCGCTCAGTTCGGAAGCCTGCATCTCTGATGGTATGGGGTTGCATTAGTGCATGTGGCATGGGCAGCTTACATATCTGGAAAGACACCATCAATGCTGAAAGGTATATCCAGGTTCTAGAGCAACATATGCTCCCATCCAGACGACATCTCTTTCAGGGAAGACCTTGCATTTTCCAACATGACAATGCCAAACCACATACTGTATCAATTACAGCATCATGGCTGCATAGAAGAAGGGTCCGGGTACTGAACTGGCCAGCCTGCAGTCCAGATCTTTCACCCATAGAAAACATTTGGCGCATCATAAAACGGAAGATGCGACAAAAAAGACCCAAGACAGTTGAGCAACTAGAATGCTACATTAGACAAGAATGGGTTAACATTCCTATCCCTAAACTTCAGCAACTTGTCTCCTCAGTCCCCAGATGTTTACAGACTGTTGTAAAGAGAAAAGGGGATGTCTCACAGTGGTAAACATGGCCTTATCCCAACTTTTTTGTGATTGTGTTGTTGTCATGAAATTTAAAATCATCTATTTTTTCTCTTTAAATGATACATTTTCTCAGTTTAAACATTTGATATGTCATCTATGTTCTATTCTGAATAAAATATGGAATTTTGAAACTTCCACATCATTGCATTCCATTTTTATTTACAATTTGTACTTTGTCCCAACTTTTTTGGAATTGGGGTTGTATAAAGAAGACAGATTGACTGAAGTGATTTGAAAGTCATGGTATAGAAAAGGAGAATGAATGAAGGTGAAGGAGACCATGTCTGTTTATGGTCATCACTTGATTTGCAGAGGCTTGGACACATGAGAGAGGCAATCTATCCTGGGTATGACCTTGCTGCCCCATCTCTGTCCCGGACTCTTGTTATTGTATGCAGTGTGTAATCTAATCAGAACAGCTTGTCTGAAATGGACACACAGATCACTGTGCAGTCATCACTCACTGAACGAGATAAGTGCCCTAATTACTGATGGTCAAGGGCACAGTACACAGCACAGCACCTCTGGCCTGGGGGGTTGCCATAGCAAGGTGTCCTTTTTCCATAATAATAGAAGCATAAAGTCTGGTTGGAAACAGCACAGACGTTTCAGCAAAGCTAGTTTTCATAGAATGCAAACAGCCTTGGAAAAGGGGGCCATTATTTATGTATATGAACCTGTGGAGGGTGATCAAGTCCAAGCAAGAGTCTGGTCTTGAGTGTCTGAAAAGGTTAATCTTTTTATGGTTAATTTCTCTCCGCCCCCCTTTGGCTTACCCAATGATTTCTCTGTATGTCCAGCAGAGTGTTTACACACACTCTCTCTCTCTCACACACTTTCTCTCTGAGCCATTGACACCAGAGCAGCTGAGCCTGCAGGGAGGCCGTGTTCAAATGTCATAGTTGAGCTGCATCAGTATTCAGGCCGTGAACACAGTCATCATCCCCTGACCTCCAAACACCATCAGTCACCATCACCATATACATACACACACATACATCTTTTTCTTTCTTTTATCTCACCAAAATGATCAGCCATATTTTAATCCCATCTCTGGGTAATCGCTGTCCATGATAAGAATGTGAACCCCATCCTCTTCCTATTCCTTTCTCCTCCCAGACTTGCCTACTGCATGTTAACATACAGAGGTTGGACACACACACACACACACACACACACACACACACTCTCTCTCTCTCTCTCTCTCTCTCTCAGTGTCCACTTTATTAGGATTACCTGTACAACTGCATCATTATCAAGTTTATTCAAGTTTATTTGTATAGCGCTTTTAACAATAAACATTGTCGCAAAGCAGCTTTACAGAATTTGAACGACTTAAAACATGAGCTAATTTTATCCCTAATCTATCCCCAATGAGCAAGCCTGTGGCGACGGTGGCAAGGAAAAACTCCCTCAGACGACATGAGGAAGAAACCTCGAGAGGAACCAGACTCAAAAGGGAACCCATCCTCATTTGGGCAACAACAGACAGCCTGACTATAATATTAACAGTTTTAACAGGTATAACCCTCAACTGTCCTCATGGGGCCGTCCTTCACAGGAGCGGTGCGATAAAACTCCGACCAGACACAGGGCACCAGGATGGATCAAGCAGCTCCGAGGGGCAGAAGAGGCCAGCATCTCAATCCCAGGATCAACATGTAACTCAGAGGGACAGATTGGGGGGGGGGGGGGGGGGAAGAGAGAGAGAAAGAAAACACGTTGTTAGGTATGCCCTAAAAATGACAAGTATTAAATCTGTGTGGTAGGCTCGCAGAGACGAGTGTCTTTACATCAGGCATAACACACAACAATGGCATGTTAATATGGTAAAATTTATCATGACCTGCTCTGGCTGGATGCTTGATTGGGTGACGGGAGCACACTCCTCAGCAATGATGAGATGCAGATGGGACCCTTAGGGCTGGCCAAGACAATTCAGTTACATTTCACCGGGTCTGGGACATGCGACAGAATGTCTGACGGCCGATTCCCTGCAGGCTACGATAGCCAGTCGAGGTCTCCACCCTCTCCACCAAAAGATTTCCTGTTGACTCCATGTAACTCAGAGGGACAGGTTTGGGGTGGGGGGGGAAGAAAACACAGGTGGTTAGGTATGCCTAATGTCACCTGAATAAGTAGGAACAGTATACATATTGCACCGAGTACAAGCAGGGACTCCGGCAACTAACTATGATAGCATAACTAAAAGGAGAGAGCCAGAAGGTAACAAAGGCATGAGGGAGCCCCGGGACATAAAGCAGCCAGCCACTACACCGTCAACAAACTCGAGTGAGCAAGCGAGTGGGGACTGACAGCATCCATACATCCCAGTTTACCAAAACACTCTATGTCTGAGGACCCTCCAGATCTACTCCTTTACCTCATAAACACCATTAACAAAAGGCTTGACTAAACAGACATGTTTTCAGCCTAGACTTAAATGCTGAGACTGTGTCTGATTCCCGAACATTACTTGGAAGGCTGTTCCATAACAGTGGGGCTTTGTAAGAAAAGGCTCTGTCCCCTGATGTAGCCTTCACTATACGAGGTACCAGCAGATAGCCTGCACCTTTTGATCTAAGTAGGCGTGGCGGGTCATAGAGGAGCAGAAGTTCACTCAGGTACTGTGGTGCGAGACCATTTAGTGCTTTAAAGGTCAATAGTAGTATTTTATAATCAATACGAAATTTGATTGGGAGCCAATGCAGTGTGGATAAGACAGGCGTGATGTGGTCATATTTTCTAGTTCTAGTAAGGACTCTTGCTGCTGCATTTTGAACTAACTGGAGCTTGTTTATGCACTTATTGGAACATCCAGACAGTAAGGCATTACAATAATCCAACCTGGAGGTAACGAAAGCATGGACTAGTTTTTCTGCATCATGCAATGACATTCAATTTCTTATCTTTGCAGTATTTCTGAGATGAAAGAAAGCTATCCGGGTGATATCAATGTGAGTTTCGAATGAAAGACTGGGGTCAATAATCACTCCGAGGTCTTTTACTGCTGCACGTGAAGAAACAGAAAGGCCATCCAGAGTTACTGTGTAATCAGAAAACTTACTTCTAGCTGTATGTGGTCCTAGCACAAGTACTTCAGTCTTGTCAGAGTTAAGCAGAAGGAAATTAATAAGCATCCAGTGTCTAATGTCCTTAACACATTCCTCAATTCTATTAAGCTGGTGTCTCTCATCAGGTTTTGCAGAGACATACAACTGTGTGTCATCAGCATAACAGTGGAAACTAATACAATGTTTACGAATAATATCGCCCAGAGGTAACATATATAGAGAAAAAAGCAGTGGACCCAAGACAGAACCTTGTGGAACACCAAACTTTACCTCGGTACGTCTAGAAATATCACCATTTATATCAACATACTGATAACGATCAGTTAGATAAGACCTGAGCCAGGAGAGGGCCATTCCCTTAACTCCCACAACATTTTCTAGTCTATCCATAAGGAATGGAATGATCAATGGTATCAAATGCTGCACTAAGGTCAAGCAACACAAGTAGCGAGACACAGCCCTGATCAGACGTCAACAGTAGGTCGTTTACTACTTTAACCAGTGCAGTCTCTGTGCTATGATGAGGTCTAAATCCTGACTGATACATTTCATGGATGTTATTCCTATGTAAATATGAGCATAACTGCTGTGCCACAGCTTTTTCAAGGATCTTGGAGATAAAGGGGAGGTTTGATATTGGCCGATAACTGGACAGCTGACAGGGATCAAGGTCAGGTTTTTTAATCAGGGGTTTGATAACTGCTAGTTTAAAGGATTTGGGTACATAGCCAATCATAAGAGAAGAATTTATTATCTTTAGAAGCGGTTCAATTACTCCAGGCATTATCTGTTTGAATAGATGTGTCGGTAAGGGATCTAGTACGCAAGTTGAGGCTTTTGATGTAGAGATTAATGAAAGTAATTCAGTTTCTTTTAGGGGAGTAAAACATTCTAACTGATGATCTGATACAGTTATATTGTTAACTACAAGGTCACTTTCATTGTCTAACCTTAAATTAGTAGTTTGAATTTTTTGTCGGATATTCTCAATTTTGTCATTAAAAAATTCATGAAGTCGTTGCTACTACATACTGCAGGCGTGCATGTGTTGATAGTGGACTTATTCCTGGTTAATTTTGCTACAGTATTAAATAGGAATCTAGGATTATTTTTGTTATCTTCTATTAGGGAGGAGAAATATGTTGATCTCGCAGCACTAAGAGCTTTTCTATACTTCAGGAAGCTCTCCTTCCAAGCTAATTTGAACACTACCAATTTTGTTTGATGCCATTTACGTTCCAATTTCCGAGTGGTCTGTTTAAATGTGCGAGTGTCATCATTATACCAGGGTGCTAATTTTTTGTCTCTGACCATTTTCCTTTTTAGAGGAGCTACATTATCTAAAGTATGGCGGAATGTTGACTCTAAGCATTCAGTTGCCTGATCAAGTTCTGCAGGGGCTGACAGTGACCCAATCAAAGTTGACAGCTCTGGGAGATCATTTATAAAGCTCTGTGCAGTAGTTGACGTGAAAGTACGTTTAATACAGTAGCGTGGTGAGGTGCATATATTATTACTCAGACATATTTTGAATGAGATGAGACAATGATCTGAGATAACTTCAGACTGTGGAAGTATGACTATATTGTCTACGTTTAATCTGAATGTTAGTATTAGATCAAGGGTGTGACCACCATTATGGGTCGGTCCTATGACATTCTGCTTAATCCCGACTGAATCTAAGATGGACACAAACGCTGTTTTTAAAGGGTCTTCTGGGTTATCGAAGTGAATATTAAAATCTCCGACAACTAAAGCTTTGTCTAAGGAAATAACCAGATCTGAGATAAAATCTGCAAATTCAGAAAGAAACTCAGAATATGGCCCCGGGGGCCTGTAAATAATAAGCAATGGAATTAACTGGGTAGACTTATTTTTCGAGGCTACATACATTATATGAAGAACTTCAAATGTATTAAATTTATAACCAGGTTTGTGTGTTACACCTAGATAATCGTTATAAATAACCGCGACACCTCCTCCTCTGCCAGTTAGACGAGGCTGGTGTATATAACTGTATCCAGGAGGACTCGCTTCATTTAATGCTGTATATTCATTTGGCTTAATCCATGTTTCTGTTAAACACAGTACATTTAACTCCTGATCAGTAATGAGTTCATTAACCATTAGCGCTTTAGATGTAAGAGATCTAATATTTAATAGCCCCACCTTTAGATCAAAGGTGCTGGCAGCAGCTGTACAGTCAGTATGATCTAATTTTATATTGATTAGGTTACTGGAACAAACTCTCTGAAAATTTCTACCTTTTTGTTGAGCTCAGGGAACAGACACAGTCTCGATGTAGTGGGCCCTGAGTGACGACTCTGTGCAGCTAGCAGACAGTCGGTTTAGCCTGTTCGTCTGCTCCCTGGCCTTGGCTCTGGATTGTCAGAAATTAACTAGGCCTGTTCTGAGACTATGACCTATGCTGCAGGAAATGAGAGCAGCACCTTCCCGAGTGGGATGGATACCGTCCCGCCCTAACAGGCCAGCAGTGCCCTCAAAATTAGCCCCATTATCTATAAAGCCCACACTGTTTTCAGAGCACCACCTGGACAGCCAGCAGTTCAGCGACCATAACCTGCTGTAAGCTACATCGCCACGCCGCATTGGGATGGGGCCAGAGCATACTACAGCATCGGACATCGCCTTCGCTAATTTAAACACCTCTACAAAGTTACTCTTAGTAACCTCAGACTGACGAAGGCGTATATCATTAGCTCCTGCATGGATCACTATCTTTGAGAACCTGTGCTCGCCTAGGACCCTAAGATTACCTGCTATGTCCGGCGCCCTTGTTCCCGGTATACACCTGACTAAAGCTGCTGGTGCCCCTAAAGGCTGAGCTAATTTCACGTGCCGTATGATAGAGTCCCCTATAACCAGAGCTCTTTCAGGTTTCTCAGTGGGTGCATCACTAAGGAGAGCAAACCTGTTCGACACGTGACACGGAGAGGAGTGGTGCTCCTGTGGGTGAGCCTCAGCGGTAGCTTTGGCTCTACGCTTATGCCACCGAGCCGTCACCCATTCGCCCCGCTGTAAGGGCTCTAATGCCGGAGTTGGGGGATTGCTAACTCCACCTAGGGCGTCCAGACTTTCCCTAATAGAAACTACACTGTTCTCACGCTCACTAACCTGCTCTAAAGCCTGGACACGCACTTCTAGCACTGTAATCTTCTCCGTCAGAGAGCTAACTAATCTGCACTTATCACAAGTAAAGCTAATAGAGCTATCGCTAGTGACGGAGGAAGAATGACTAAACATCCTGCACTCAGCACACTGAACAGGCTGAAGGTGTGCCATGATGAAAAGATTCACGTACCTTAAATGAAGATCTGTTGATATTAAAGCAGATCAGATGGCCTCCGCTTGTGGACTTTACACAGGAGGAGAGAAAAAGAAAGCTTCCAGTCTCGGCGTTCTTCCGAAAAAAGAAAGAGAAAAAAACGGGAAAAAAAACGGAAAAAGGAAAGCGAAAGTGAAAGTACAAAAATGAAAGCGACAGTACAATAAAAATGAAGAGGATACTGGAAATTTATTTGTAGAAAAAAGTTAAAAAAGGATTAGTAATTAACGCCGGCACTCGCGGGAAAAAGGACTCGGCGCGAACAACTCAGGAAGCAGGAAGTGCGCCTAGTGGCTAGTGTTAGTAATTGCCAGTCTATGTCTATTATTAAAATGTCTATTATGACATTTTTCAGTTAGGCATTCATGTAACACCAGTGCAATGCATAAGAAGAAAGCACAACTTTATTCATCACACACTTGTGAAATTCCTCTCTGTATTTAACCCATCTGAAGCAGTGAACACACACATGCACACACACGTGAGCAATGAGCACACACACATGCCCAGAGCAGTGGGCAGCCATGCTAACAGCGCCTGGGGAGCAGTTGGGAGTTAGGTGCCTTGCTCAAGGACACCTCAGCCCAAGGCTGTCCCATATTAACCTAACCACATGTCTTTGAACTGTGGGGGAAACCGGAGCACCCGGAGGAAACCCACACAGACACAGAGAGAACATGCAAACTCCACACAGAAAGGCCCCCGCCAGCCACTGGGCTCGAACCCAGAACCTTCTTGCTGTGAGGCAACCATGCTAACCACTTACACCACAAATCATGTACATGCATACAGACAACACATGAAACATCAGAATGGGGAAAAGATGTGATCTCCCTGACTTTGACCTTGGCGCTAGACCAAGGGTGGTTTGAGTATTTCAGAAGCTACTGATCTTCTGTGATTTTCACACACAGCAGTCTCCAGAGTTGATACAGAATGGTGCAGAAAAAAAAACATCCAGTTTTATGGTCAGAAACACACTTTGTTGATAAAATAGTTCGGAGGAGAATGGCCAGATAATTCAAATAGCCACCCTTTACAGCCGTGATGAGCAGAAAAGCATCTCGGAATACACAACTTTGACACAGATGGGCTACAACAGGAGAAGGCCACGTCGGGTGGCCAGGGAGAGGGAAGTCTGAGCTGCTCTGCTTAGGCTGCTACCCCCACGACCCAGATCCGGATAAGTGGTAGAAGGTGAATGGATGGATGGTGTTCCATATGTACAAGAACTATTGAGGAGACGATGAGGACAACCTCAACTTCATTTGTCTTTTGGCAAGACTCCACCCAGAGAAGTAAGTGACACACTATGGTCATCACTCTGTTGATAGCGGGGCTTGCTTGCTGACCGATGAACTAGCTAGCGTTAACCCTCTCTCATGTTATTTGCCCTGTTGATAGTGGGACTTGCTGAGCAATGAACAAGCTTTTTATCTGAAGCCTATTAATTAAAATGGGGTAGTCAAACAGTAATGTTCGTCCAACACAGTAGCAGAGACGGTTTCACATAAAGACAGCAACAGCCATCGTCAAATGGTGTGGTTGGAGTCTTGTTCTCAGACTCGGATCAATAGTGGACTCAACTTGGGCTCAACTCAAAATTTTCTTTAATGACTTTGACTTGACTCAGACTTGAACACTGGGGACTCGAGACTGGGCTCGGACTTGAGGTTTAGTGACTCGACTACAACACTGGCTTTATCATAAGTCAGAAACCAGAAGGTTAGCCCAGAGTCTGAACATAATGATGTCAGAAAATGTTAAAACAGTCTTTATGCCTAATGTACCGTAATAAGTCTTTATGTCAGTTGTTTTGAAGGAATGAAGTTACAGTATAGGTACTTTTTTGGTAGTACCAATCTAGTGTATTCAGATCACAATATCACTGACGGGCTTTACTGTGACAAGTCAGAATCTCTCACTCACACACACACACACACACACACACACACACACACACACACACACACACACACACACAGTGGTGAGAAGTATTTGCATTCCTCTAAAATCAACCTGCTGGTAATTCACTGCTGTTTGTCAAGCAGAAGCTCCGCATTTCTGACACTGCAAGCTAGCAACCTCCCTCATGCCCTCCAGGGCGCTAAAAATGAAGTTGAAGCACCTTGAAGTTTTGTGATAATTAAAGCAAAAACTACAGAAAGCCCAGGCAGATTCTCCCTGGGAAAACTATTTTTGGAACTGGTTTTGGAGACAGCTGGTCCTCTTCCAACAGCAACAGTCTGTGATATAACACTGATTAAAGTACTGGGAATGTAGATTAAGTGACTGGAAATGTAGTTATAGAACAGCTTGGAGGTTTTTTTTTTTTTTAACAATTTCAGCTCCATTACACCAACAACAACCTGTCAATGATGATTGATTTTGTTTTTTTTTCTAAATATCCATTAAACATTATACACATAATTTTAGACTCCTTATCCATCAAAGATGATTGATCACTGTTTTATCTCTGTTTGGTCCTCTACCAATTATAAATGTCTTAGCTAGCCCTCTGTGATTCTCAGTCCCATGTTTTGGTTACCTAATAGTCAGCTAGACTGCTAGTTGCATCACTATGTAGCATGTCATGTTTGTGCCCTCGACAAAAAGTCAGCAAGATGTTGATCAAGCCTATGAAAAGAGGGATTCTGTCCTCAAATTATACCTAAAATATATGTGAACCTGCCTAGCGTCTTTATTTTATCTTCAGGGTTCCCCCTGGGTTTTGAAAAATATTCTCCACTCTTTTCCTTGAAAAATAAAGTCAACTTCATTTTTTCTGTCTGTATTTTTTCTTAGTTACTGACTCAAAGCAGACTTAATACAGGTTTATACCAACCAAACTGGCACAATTCAAATATTTGTACAGATCCAGCTAGGCCTCTCCATTCCATATAAAATTTGGGCTCCACTCCAATCTCTAATAAGAAATACTTGATTTTTGGGCCCCCTGTGCACCATCAAGCTAAAATAAACCTCTTTAGTTTGAGCTTACTGAAGGTTATTTTAGCAGGGAATGATTCAAAAGAGGTATTAGGACTCTCTTTAGCCTTTACTTCAACAGAACACTTGATTTACAATTGAACAGAGTCGAGAAGAGTCTTGGAACAACCAACAGTGAAGAAATTTGAATTCCCCATCGATTTACGAATTGAATACAGAATGACAGTATTTTTTCATCATATGTTCACCACGGGAACTTGACATGCCACGCCGCCTGAAACATTTTTTTTTTAACTGACACTGTCCGATGTGCTCAGGGATGGTAGGGGTTCTGAGTGTGTTTACCAACAACTGTATTACTGGCAATGTCTGATGTGCTTGGGGATGGTAGGGGTTCTGAGTATGTTTACCAACCCCTGTATTACTGACACTGTCCGATGTGTTTGGGGATGGCTGGGGCTCGGAGTGTTTTACTGACCCCTGTATTACTGGCAATGTCCATTGTGCTCAGGGACGGTAGGGGCTCTGAGTGTGTTTTACCGACCCCTGTATTACTGACACTGTCCGATGTGCTCGGGGATGGTCAGGGCTCTGAGTGTGTTTTACCAACCCCTGTATTACTGACACTGTCTGATGGGCTCGGAGTGTGTTTTATTGACCCCTGTATTACTGACGATGTCTGAAGTGTTTGGGGACAGTAGGGGTTCTGAGTATGTTTACCAACCCCTGTATTACTGACACTGTCCGATGTGTTTGGGGATGGCTGGGGCTCGGAGTGTTTTACTGACCCCTGTATTACTGGCAATGTCCATTGTGCTCAGGGACGGTAGGGGCTCTGAGTGTGTTTTACCGACCCCTGTATTACTGACACTGTCCGATGTGCTCGGGGATGGTCAGAGCTCTGAGTGTGTTTTACCAACCCCTGTATTACTGACACTGTCTGATGGGCTCGGAGTGTGTTTTATTGACCGCTGTATTACTGATGATGTCTGAAGTGTTTGGGGACAGTAGGGGTTCTGAGTGTGCCTCCCCCATGGCTGTTTTGGCCCTTAAATCATCTTCAGTGCTTGAAGAAGCCCGCCCAAAAAACTTCGCCAGCTTAGACTGCACCATTGTTTGGTTCACGCAGAGATGATTACACCACCCCACCAGGCCAATTAAGACGCACTGTGGTTGGTTAAAAGCTTGGAGCTCATTTGGTCATTATGTGGAATCGATTTTTATCGGTCACAAGCACATGCTCATTGTTCACACACTGGCTTCCTGCTATCTCTTCACTGGGGCTGTATTTCAGCAAACGGAGGGATTTGTGGAGGGATTTCTAGAAAAGATAACTTGTGATAATGATAAAGATGACAAATACATTCATCACTGTGACGACTGCTTGTAATTTCCACTTTGTCACTGATGGATTATGCTCATCAATGACAAGTGTGACGAGCGCCAGTGGGAGCCCTGATCTTGATATGTTTATCATAACTAGGCATGTAATGATTTCCCACAATTCATGATTTGGGTTCACAGTTCGATTTTCCCATAATCTCTCATCTCATCTCATCTCATTATCTCTAGCCACTTTATCCTTCTACAGGGTCGCAGGCAAGCTGGAGCCTATCCCAGCTGACTACGGGCGAAAGGCGGGGTACACCCTGGACAAGTCGCCAGGTCATCACAGGGCTGACACATAGACACAGACAACCATTCACACTCACATTCACACCTATGGTCAATTTAGAGTCACCGGTTAACCTAACCTGCATGTCTTTGGACTGTGGGGGAAACCGGAGCACCCGGAGGAAACCCGCGCGGACACGGGGAGAACATGCAAACTCCACACAGAAAGGCCCTCGCCGGCCCCGGGGCTCGAACCCAGGACCTTCTTGCTGTGAGGCGACAGCGCTAACCACTACACCACTGTGCCGCCCTTGATTTTCCCATAATACTTTTGAAAAAAAAAATTCAATGAAAATTTTATTACCAAAAATAAAAAAGCAATCTTTGTTTTCCTATTCTTTATTGACTTAAATATTACTTTTGTGAATTAAAAAAAGAAAATAAAAAACACTTTGGTTTCATTTTCTTAATAACCAGCGATTAATTTTATTTATTTATTTATTTATTTATTTATGTATTTTGCCCACATTTGTAAAGGTTGGAGTAAAATATAATAACCTATTAGTTAAAATATTAATTTTATTAAAAATGAAAAATGTTAATCACAAAAAGTTTTCTTAACAAACTTTTATGAACATTTGTACTGCCTGCATTTGCTTCTCTCATCTCAAGCTTTCAGCAGTCTGTAAACAGAGAGCTCTGATTTCTTATTAAATCTATTTGTACAGTCAGTTGCACAACAGCTCTTTCCCATTTTACATGTTTTTGTGTGTTTTTGTAGCATTTGTGCTGTGTTACTTCCATCGAGGGTGAAGTCACGTGTATCCCCACTATTGTATGCTAGTCTAAACACCTTCTGCTGTATAGATAATGCAATTACAGCTAGGCAAGACTGAGATTACGCAGCCTGATGATAACTGTGATTCATTTTTTATTTAATTGATTCGAATCATCATAGAATTGTAGTGTGATTTATCGTCATGTGATATACTGTTACATGCCTAATCATAACTGTTACTTGTACAGAATTTTAAGACAGCTTTGCACTGGACCTTTTTGTTTTCACATACAGTACATGCGTGTTCCCGATTCAGAAAAACTCGTCTCTTCATGGGAATTGTAGGTGCAATTGGTAATTGAGTGATCAATCTCATTAAATCTGAAGGTTAATAATTAAATTGAATCAGTCTCATTGAATCGTTTTCATTGAATCAGTTTCATTGAATCATACCATTGAATCAGTCTCATTGGATCAGTCTCATTAATTAATACCATTAATTTTGGTGCTTAATAATAAATTACCAAACAGCTAAATTGTGGTATATTCCAAATTATTATGATCACTTACTGTATTACACAACTTATATGCACCTTGGAATTCTTTCAGAGTGTGTGACTTCAAGATATATGGAAGCAAATAAACACACAGTTTCAATAATAATTGAATTTATTATAACAAAGATAAAATTGAATAATGTCAGCAGATATATACATATAAACAAGCATCAACGGTGTGTGTTATGTGTGTGAGAGAGTGATTGAAATCTTATCTGAGGTATGTGTGTGTGTGTTTGTGTGTGTGTTATCTGAGGTGTGTGTGGTCGTGACCACGTGTTTCTAAGTACAGCAAGAGAGTTAGCTTTGGTTGCTAATTGAGATGTGTTGGCCACGTGTGGAGACACAGATTAGCCTTGTGTCGCTAGCTAAGACAAAGGAATGCTAGCTAAGGTGTGTTTGTGTGTGTGTAGCCTAAGCAAAAGTTAGCATGGATTGCTAGCTAAGGTGTGTTTGTGGTAAACAAAAGGTTAGCCTAGCTTGCTAATGAGACAAAAGAATTAGCCATGTGGCTAGCTAAGGAGGGTGTGTCACCACATGGGGTTTGAGAACAAAGGATTTAGCTCTGGTTGCTAGCTAAGATGTGTTGGCCACGTGTGGAGACACAGATTAGCCTTGTGTCGCTAGCTAAGACAAAGGGGTGCTAGCTAAGGTGTGTTTGTGAGGCCTGTGGAGGAGGGCCGCCACGTGCTCCCTTGAGACAATACAATTAGCTCTGGATGCTAATGAGACAGAAGAATTAGCCGTAGCAGCTAACCCACTAGCTTTATAACATTACCAAATTCACTGAAACCTTGATGAGGTCAAAATATGTGTAAGAATGAAATTAAGAGTGTTAGGAAGGAATAGAAGATAGCATGCAACCTGTCTATTAAACAATTGAGAGAACATAGAACAATTATGGAACACAAAATCAGTGTGCACACTTAAACAGTTCCTGAGTTTAAATTCACACTGCTTCATAAAAGGTAATTCCTAAGACTAGGTTTTGCCCAAATGCCAGTCTTACTTCAGTATCTTGCTTATAGCAAGATTATGGAGATATGTCCAGAGACTTTGGAGTTTCCGTTGTGAAGGCCTCCGTGAGGCCCTTCCGTGGAAAGCAGAGGATTTCTTGGTTCGAACGCTTCGTAGTTCATGATGAAGAAGTCTCTGATCAACAATGTGCACAGCGATTTATTAGAAGGAATCCTGTCGCTCCTAACTTTTAATTAAAACTGCTTTGGGCTGCAGTTTTGTACGTACTTATAAGAATAAAACCGGTTGTAACTCATCTGAGTTAGATCGCGCGATTTTGGATTTTTACCGTGGCCAGGGGTAAACAAAGAAATCGCGCTGAATCGTGGATCTTGCAAGAAAGACGTCTTTTCTTGGGTTTTCTGGTGCAGGGTCCTCCTTATGTCCGTGTGCTGAGTTCACGCGGAGCCAAAAGAGGGAGAAGGAAGCGTTGCTCAGTTGCTTATACCTTCCTGGAGGATGTGATGTTGGTGATCCTGCCCAGGCGTGACGTAGGTCAACGCGGAAGTTGGCTGATGGGAAATGTAGTTTCTTAAAGGGACCGTGTGTGTACCTACAGAATTAATCCGGCTAATAAAGAAAACATTCTACCATCAACCAGTAATGTGTATAGCACAGCAGGGGGTGGGATTCACAACGAGTAACAAGTGCTATAGGTGTAGCATCAAGGTTTGTCGCAGCAATATGAAGCACATTGTGTATTGTGTTTAAACATAGCTACGTACCAAACACTAAAATGTTTGTTTTTTGCAGAAATCAGTAAGGAGTAAAAGTTTTTTTTATTCATTCTGTCCCCCCCGGTTACATATTGAACATACTTGTACAAAAAATAGCCTGGCCCTGAAATCTGCTCCCTGAAAGACTGTTTGGGGCGTATCATTTTATTAAACACCACACCTGACCAAAGACTGGATGGAACAGTAACATTTAATGGTTTTAAATTGAGCAGTTTTGATCTTTATCATCACCAATAAGGCTATTTCTAGATCCGAAATGTTCCCTTGCTGATTTTGACATGTAACAACCAAAGAACAAGACTCGATTTTTCTGTCCTTGGGTCATGTTTGTCTCAGTCATTCTTTCTTCTTCTTCTCTCTCAAACACACACTTACCTGTAATTGAATTAGAGGTACATGCAGAGCACTTTGCTGTCCTGTGTGACGGGCCTCCTCTGCCACTTGCACCCACACAGTTCTATTAATTCAGCAGCACTTGCTAATTAACCTTGAGCTCGGACAGGTGATTAAGGATTGCAGATGGAGGTGTTTAAAAATTCAGCATGCTGGAGAGAGAGAGAGAGAGAGAGAGAGAGGACCAAGGGACACAGATGAAGGAATCAAACTGGGAACTGATTAAGCATATCGATTTACTTAAGGGAATTAGTCGTTTAGAAAATTTAGATTTTCGATTTGACATAAATGAGAACCCAAACTTCCAGTGGCATCCAAAAGTCAGAGACCACATTTAAAATTTGAAAATAAAGTTTTAGAATTTTGAAAATTCCAAATCAAAAACGGGAAATTTCTAGGTCCCTATTTAAATGTAAGCTAATTAAATAATATTGGCTGATGTTGAGCGGTCAAGTCAAAGTCCCTCTCACGCCAGAATCTGGTCTTTCCAGGCAGTCTCCTGTCCCAATACTAACCAACTCTTTAAGGCATATGGATGTGGCTCCGATCTCCGCTTCTATAGCCCTCGACCTCTCGCTTATTATACAGCTAGGGTTGCAGTGGGGGGCTAGTCCTCTGGTAACTGCGAGAGTTTGACTTCCCCACTCACATCTGTATTCCAGCATGCCTTGCCAGACGGTAGTAGGTACCATTTTTATAATGTTTTTTGGTATGACCTGACCACGAGTAGAACTCGGAATCTCCCAGTCAAGAGGTGGACACACTAACCACTAGGCCAGCTCGCAGTCAGTGTTGAGTGGTATATCAGATATATTCCATTCATTGAGCATGATATTGAACAAGTCGAAAATCAGTAGCTGAATGGAATATACCATGAAAAAAAGCCAGCCAGTATTATTATTGTTGTTATTATTCTTCTCTCTGTGTTCTCACGGAAGGCGGTTGCATTTCTCTGCTCTCCTCTCCCTTATTTTCCCTGCTTGTGCTCCTCTGTCTCGTCTCGTCTGTCTATACTTTTGAGAGACTCTCTCCGCACTGCTCTCCAAACTAAAAAATCATGGAATTGATAAACTGATCTCTTAACGAAATTGAGACAGTTTTCTCGACGAGAAGCCTGGGTTTGGGGGAACCCACCTGTCCTGCTGAAATGCTCGTCGCTGGCTACACGATGGATGCGTGGGAGCAGTGGCAAGTCGTGTGCCTGGCGATTCTTTCTGTGGAGGACATTGAAGACATCTACCTATTCGGAACCATGATTACAGGACTTTTGCTGATTGGATTAGGCATTGCCCTGGTTTATCGAGGAAATCAGAAAATGGTGACAGCTGTTCAAAGCCCCATAAAGCTGCCTGACATGATTGAAGTGGTGGGCAGAGCTGTCGGCACTCAGACTGTGGCTATTCAGAACTTGAACCACAACATGGATGACATCATGGAGAAGCTTTCGGCTTTGCAAAGGAAATGGATTGATTTGGAGACCAGAATGGACAAACAGAGTGGTCATGTAAAAGAATGTGTCTACTCACCCCAAGACCAAACAATCCCAATCTTATCTGCTTTCGGCTCCCTCAGACAGCACTGGCCTCGGCCAAGGCCGTTGCTGGGACAACATCTCCCCCTGAAGGTCACTGCTGTGAGATGCTCTCGCATTCCTTCCCCTACTTCCTGCGGTCACCACTTTTACCCCCAGTATGACAAGCGGGTGCATGACCAGCGCCGTCATGGCTGCAGGAACAGACGGCTGCTTGCTTGCACTGGGTTACCTCTACCTCCCCCCTCCCCCTTACCCCCCACCCCTGATCGCCCCCTCCCCCCCAAGTCCTGAGTTTTCATGTTGTAAAGTATACTTGTGTTATTCTGTGCTTATGTGCTGAGGTGTTTTTTTAATGTTCCCACACTGTACTCCTCACAGGAGCATAGTGTGTGGGTTGCTTTTTTTCTCCTCCCCTCTCCTCATGGTACTCTGTATTTTTCTTTTCATCCCTGTCTTCCTGTCTTGTCTACTCCCCCTCTGTCAATTGTGTGTACGTGTGTATGTAAGGACAGACTGATGGTCAATTTCGCTGGTACTTGTGACTAGTGACAAAGGGTTCATTCATTCATTCATTATACATACACATTCCTATTGGGTGTTCAACATGTCTTTCTCTTTCAAAATTCTCTCTAAATTTTCCATATTTAATTAAGCAAACCTGGCGGCCATGTTTGTTTCCAAATTGTCAGTCACTCGCTAGCACAGAAGTTTTACATCTCCGACACGTGGTGTCATGCTGTCTTGACAACCATGCAATATCGTGAACCATATTCAGCGCTCATTCTCCATTGGGTAGAGTGATGTAATGCATGTGTAATACATGTAGGATAAGCGATATGCTAACAATATTGCATGTTATCGAACCAAATGAATGAAACCGGCTAGAAGGGAATAGAACATGTTTTTATTCCATTGAAAAAGTGTCCTGTATGTTTCATAATTTGTCACATTGACTATGTTTAACTCCTTTGTACATGAGACTTATCCCCTCTATCAGAGCTCGTGTTCAGACAACACACCAACAGATTTGATCTAATATGGACCACCAGCTTTTACACTAACTAGACTTGTGGAGTCTGTGCCAGCTCAAGTTCATACCATCATTAAAGCAAAAGCGGGCATATCAATTACTCAGAAATTCTGAAATTCATGTAAATATTTCTCAGGTTCTAATTTTCACTCAAGTTATTTCTAGTAATGTCATAATAAAATCCTTTGTGTTCAATTGAAAAGGAATGCCAAACAGAAGCTTTTTCACTTTTGGATACCACTGTACATTCACTGGCTATTTTTATGAGGAACACCCATATATCCACCTGCTGTTTTCTGCAGTTCTCTAAAGCCAATCCTTTGACACCAGCACAATGCATCAAATCATGCAAATACAGATCAAGAGCTTCAGTTAATATTCACTAACATTCAAACATTAGAATGGGAAAAATTGTGATCTCTCAGTGAAGTGTGACTTTCTTTCACTGTGGCATGGGTGTTGGTTTGAGCCACATGGACTGGTTTGAGTATTTCAGAAACTGCTGACCTCCTGGGGTTTTCACACACAGCAGTCTCTAGAGTTTACACAGAATGAATGGTACAAAAAACATCAAGTGAGCGATCAATGACCGTTCTGTGGGTGGAAACAAACGCCTTGTTGATGATAGAGGTTAGAGGAAAATGGCCAGATTGGTTCGAGCTGCCAGGAAGGATATTATAACTCATAGCAACTCTTTACAACCATGGTGAGCAGAAAAGCATCTCAGCATGCAACAGCAGACAGAAGACCACATTGGGTTCCACTCCTGCAGCCAAGAACAGGAATCTTAGAATCAAGAACAAATTCCTATTAAAGTGGCCGGGGAGTCTAGATTTAGTAGGCTCCTTGCCTTTTCAGTTAAAATGTAAAAATAAATAAATCACGTCATGTTTTTCAGCAAAGGAAATTACAAGAAGAGAAATACAATCACCGTTGTATTTAAACTGTGTTGCTTGAGTTCATGTTTAATTATTTACCCGTTATAATTTTCTTGTGGCTGATTTTTAGTTACATTATTTCAGCAATAAGATGTTTGTCCCCAGTGTAAAATTGAAGGGTTTTATAATTAGTACTAAAAATTATACCCTCACAAGGACATGGCCAGGTGGCTGGTCTGGACATGTAACAGCCTTTTCACCCACAGTCATGTAGCTCCAACCATGTACTCAGACACACACCAGAGTGAGTGCAGTGTGTCTATGAGCTCAAATGAGCAGTTCTGGCTGATTATCCTGTGGTGCCATCTCTCTCTGCTGGCATGACCACAGAGCAGCGTCTGGCTCTCAGCACTCACTGACCAGCAGGATATTGTCCATTCAAGTCCAGAATATTTTACCAATATGACTCATGTATCAAATTATTTTTAGTGAAAACAATCGAATACAAACAAATCGGAAGGCCCAGATCCAATACCAGCCTAAAAGGCTTTATTGGATATGACACATTTTCCAATCCATGCATCGGTATACTTTATTATCTTGTAGGTGAGCCTAAGACACAATGGGTATGATATTTTATGTATTTTAAAGCTAGACGGCCTTTCGATTTCATAAAATCTGTGAAATTTAGTTCCCTCTGAAATTTGGTCATTGTGATATATGCTTGTGGCAGCGGGGGCGTGATCAAGCGCCAGTCTGTGACAGGAGGGCGGAGTCAGGGAAGGTAAGTGGCAGAATCACTACACCTGATGTCAATTAACCTGTGTCTGTGTGTCTTCCCAGTGACCGCGCCCTACTTAAGGAGGGAGAGCGAGAGCAGAGGAGCTCTTCCCCGAACCAGACGCCAATTGTGTGTGTGTGTCTGTAAATTTCGCAGTAATTGTTTGCTGAAAAGTGTAGCAATAAAACGCTGTATCAACCTGAACTCTGTCCTGCCGTCTTCTGTGCTCCACCCTTATACAAGAACCGCTACAGTGGTGCTGAAACCCGGGATCTGGAGCGCAGACGCCGAACAGCCCCATGGAGTCTTCCCCATTCACCGACCTGGTCCACGCCCTCGCCACGGGCCAGCAAAGCCAGCACCAGGCACTAGTCACGCTCCATAAGGAGCAGGAGCAGCAATTTGAGGCCCTGGTGTTGGCCCAGCAAGAGGATCAACAGGCGTTCCGGCACCTCCTCGCGTCGGCGGGGTCTACCAATGCTCCCACCGCGGGCCCGTCCCCCCTCACCCTGACAAAGATGGGCCCGCAGGATGACCCTGAGGCTTTCATCACGCTCTTTGAGCAAGTCGCGGAGACCTCGGGGTGGCTGATGGATCAACGCGCAGCGCGCCTCCTCCCCCTGCTAACGGGGGAGGTGCAGCTGGCCGCGCTACAGCTCCCCGACGACTGCCGGCTGGCTTACGCGGACCTTCGCCGGGCCGTCCTCCAGCGTGTGGGGCGCACCCCCGAACAGCAGCGCCAGCACTTCCGCGCTTTGTGCTTGGAGGAAGTCAGCCAGCCGTTCGTGTTTAGCCAGCAACTCCGGGACGCCTGCTGGCGGTGGCTGAGGGCCGACAACCGCGACGCCGAGGGGATCGTCGACCAGGTGGTACTGGAGCAGTTCATCACACGCATGCCAACAGGAACCGCGGAGTGGGTCCAGTGCCACCGCCCGGCGTCGCTGGATCAGGCCATCGAGCTGGCGGAGGACCATTTGGCGGCTGTCCCGGCGGCAGGACAGCAGACAGCCTCTTCTCTTCTCTTCTCTTCTCTTCTCTTCTCTTCTCTTCTCTTCTCTTCTCTTCTCTCTCCCTCCTCCTGTGTTCCGTCCTCACCCCATTCCCCCACCGTGGAGCCGCCCTCGATTGGGCCGGAGCATATTGCATACCGGTGAGTATTCAAGGGGATACATATCAGGTGTTGGTGGATTCCGGTTGTAATCAAACCTCAATTCACCAAAGCCTGGTGCAAAATGAGGCATTGGGGGGAGCACAGGGGGTGAAGGTGTTGTGTGTGTGCACAGGGATGTTCACAGCTACCCTTTGGTGTCGGTCCACATTTTTTTTCCGAGGGAAAAACTTTATAGTAAAGGCAGCGGTTAATCCTCGCCTCACCGACTCGGTAATTTTGGGGACTGATTGGCCGGGATTTGGGGAGTTGATGAGCCTTTTAGTGGAGAGTGGGTCCTGCCATACTTCAGCAGGGGAGGTTCCGGTGTCGCCTTGGCGGGAGCAGCTGTCACAGAGCCGTCTACGTCATCTCCGCGTCAGAGTAAGGAGCCACAGGCTCCTCCTCTCTCTCTCAGGGAATCCCTCGCGGATTTCCCGTTAGAACAGTCGCGAGACGAGACTCTGCAGCATGCCTTTGACCAAGTGAGAGTAATCGATGGTCAAACGCTCCCGCCGAACGCCACCCTGTCCTTCCCCTATTTTTCTATTATGAAGGATAGATTATACCGAGTGACGCAGGACACTCAGATGAAAGAGCAAATCACGCAGCTGTTAATTCCAAAGAGCCGCAAGGAATTGGTATTCCAGGCGGCTCACTTTAATCCCATGGCTGGACACTTAGGGCAGGATAAGACACTAGCCCGAATAATGGCCCGATTCTATTGGCCGGGGATTCACTGTGATGTTCGTAGGTGGTGTACGGCGTGCCGCAAATGCCAGTTAGTAAATCCAGTGGCCATTCCAAAAGCGCCTTTGTGCCCTCTACCATTAATCGAGACCTCGTTCAAGAGAATTGGGATGGATCTCGTCGGGCCATTAGATCGGTCAGCACGAGGGTACCACTTTATATTAGTTCTGGTGGACTATGCAACGCGATACCCAGAAGCAGTGCCTCTCCGCAATATCTCAGCATGCAGTATTGCGGAGGCACTCTTCCACGTTATCTCCCGAGTTGGAATCCCGAAAGAGATTCTGACTGATCAAGGCACCACGTTTATGTCACGGACACTGCGCGAACTGTCTGGGTTATTGGGGATTAAGCCGATCCGCACCAGCGTGCATCACCCACAAATGGACGGTATAGTTGAACGGTTAAACCGCACCCTCAAGAATATAATTAAAAAATTCATAAGTGAGGATGCACGTAATTGGGATAAGTGGCTTGAGCCCTTGCTGTTTTCAGTGCAAGAGGTCCCCCAAGCCTCCACGGGGTTCTCCCCATTCGAATTATTATATGGGTGTAAGCCGCGCGGCATTCTAGATGTGCTGCGGGAAAATTGGGAGGAGGGACCTTCACAAAGCAAAAACGAAATTCAATACGTTATGGACCTGTGCGCAAAACTCCACACCCTCACCCTCCTAACCCAGGAGAATTTGCGGCAGGCCCAAGAACGGCAAACCCGCCTGTACAACAAGGCCTTAGAGAGTTCGCACTGGGAGATAAAGTACTCGTACTGTTGCCCACATCGAGCTCCAAATTGGTCGCCAAGTGGCAAGGACCCTTTGAGGTCACATGGCGAGTCGGGGATGTCAACTACAAGGTGAGGCGAACGGACAGGGGTGGGGCGCTACAGATTTACCACCTCAATCTGCTTAAACTCTGGAATGAGAAGGTTCCCGTGGCATTGGTGTCGGTGGTTCCAGAGAAGGCGGAGCTGGGGCCGGAGGTTCAAAAAGGGGCATTAGCGTCACGTACCCCTCCGGTCCCCTGTGGAGACCACCTCTCCCTGACCCAAATCGTGGAGGTCGCCTAGTTGCAGACCGAGTTTTCGGATGTGTTCTCGCCCCTGCCCGGTCGCACTGACCTCATAGAGCACCACATAGAGACGCCCCCGGGGGTGGTAGTGCGTAGCCGCCCTTACAGGCTACCCGAACACAAAAAAAGGGTGGTTCGGGAAGAACTCGAGGCCATGCTCGAAATGGGCATCGTCGAGGAGTCCCACAGTGACTGGAGCAGCCCGGTGGTCTTGGTACCCAAGGCCGACGGGTCGGTCCGGTTCTGTGTGGACTATAGAAAAGTCAACACGGTGTCTAAATTTGACACATACCCAATGCCTCGGATTGATGGGTTGCTCGATTGACTAGGCATGGCTCGCTTTTATTCAACACTGGATTTGACAAAGGGATACTGGCAGATCCCCTTGACTCCACTATCCCGAGAAAAAACGGCCTTTTCCACACCGTTCGGATTACACCAATTCGTCACACTTCCTTTTGGGCTGTTTGGGGTGCCCACTACGTTTCAGTGGCTGATGGACAGGGTCCTCCGCCCCCACGCCACTTATGCGGCCGCTTACCTCGATGACATTTATATATTGTCTATAGCAATGACTGGCCGAGGCACCTCGAACATCTGAAGGCCGTCCTTAGGTCGCTGAGGTGAGTGGGGCTCACAGCCAACCCAAAGAAGTGTGCGATTGGGCGGGTGGAAGTACAGTATCTGGGCTTCCACTTGGGCAACGGGCAGGTGCATCCCCAAATTAACAAGACGGCAGCAATTGCAGCCTGCCCCAGGCCCAAGACCAAAAAGGGGGTGAGACAGTTCCTGGGGCTGGCTGGCTATTATCGTAGGTTTATACCCAATTATTCGGACGTCACCAGCCCGCTGACTGATCTGACTAAAAAGGGGGCACCAGATCCGGTCCAGTGGACGGAGCAATGCCAGTGGGCTTTCTCTGAGGTAAAGGCTGCACTGTGTGGGGGGCCACTTTTACACTCCCCTGACTTCTCTCTCCCCTTTATGTTGCAGACGGATGCGTCGGACAGAGGGCTGGGGGCTCTTTTTTCCCAGGAGGTGGAGGGGGAGGACCGCCCAGTCTTGTACATCAGCAGGAAGCTGTCGGTGCGTGAGGGGCACTACAGCACCATCGAGAAAGAGTGCTTGGCGATCAAGTGGGCGGTCCTCGCCCTCCGTTACTACCTCCTGGGACGCCCTTTCACCCTCTGTTCGGACCAGGCGCCCCTCCAGTGGCTCCACCGCATGAAAGATGCCAACGTGTGGATCACCCGTTGGTATCTGGCACTCCAGCCCTTTAATTTCAAGGTGGTCCACAGGCCGGGGGCGCAGATGGTCGTGGCGGACTTCCTCTCCCGTCGGGGGGGGAGTCGGCTGCAGGCCGGATGTCCGCCCGGCCTGAGTCGGGCGGTGGGGGTATGTGGCAGCGGGGGTGTGATCAAGCGCCGGTCTGTGACAGGAGGGCGGAGTCAGGGAAGATAAGTGGCAGAATCACTACACCTGAGAACAATTAACCTGTGTCTGTGTGTCTTCCCAGTGACCGTGCCCTACTTAAGGAGGGAGAGCGAGAGCAGAGGAGCTCTTCCCCGAACCAGACGCCGATTGTGTGTGTGTTTCTGTAAATTTCGCAGTAATTGTTCGCTGAAAAGTGTAGCAATAAAACGCTGTATCAACCTGAACTCTGTCCTGCCGTCTTCTGTGCTCCACCCTTATACAAGAACCACTACAATGCTTATTTCTGTAATATTTTGCAAAATATCAGGCCATTCTGTGGCTGGGAAGTTATTTAATTTGAGAGGATTCTCTAGCAAATAATGTGCATGAAATCACTCGCTTTGTGCAGTCAAGCAGACAGAGGAAGTTCGTGTGCGCATGCACAGGTTTACCTTGACCGTGCACTGACAGTTTCATCATTCTGTTGCTAAACGAACAGCTGATCACACTGAGGTGCTTGCTGACCACCGATATTTATTAGTTTGGTCCTGCGTTTCCTTTCCTTCGCAACAGAACGTCTTTTCTTCTCGTTTTCCGTTACTGTAGTCGTTTTTTCGCATTTCATTCGCACACTTGCATCCTCCCATTTTTCTTTCCTGTTTCAAATTTGTATCCCACAATGCCTTGCGTGAACAGAGAAAGCCCACCACATGATGCATGACGTAATATCTTGAACTGGGTCATGGTGAAGCAGGAAAAAATAGCAGAGAATTTAGGGCCACGTGGCCCTAAATTCATTGATTATTCTGTTTTTAAAAAAAAAAAACTAATAAAATTGGAAATCTGTGATTCGAATTCAGTAGCTTTTGTTCCACTAAACAAAAATAATTGTGTGTCGGGGAAAATTATTTTTATGACCTACACTTGAAAAACCTGAAAGGCAGTCTACCTTTAACAACAAAAGTTGATTGCTAATAGGATATAAGTATTGTATGATCAGTATTGATATCGGTATCAGTGACTATGATATTGGTAAAGTATTGAAAATGGAAAAGGTTGGACAGGTTCATACTGTTATACAAAACACAAAGAAAATACCAATCAAATAAAGGCACTAGAAGGGACAAGCCACATATTATCAACAGCAAAATCAAATCACTTGAACTGAGGATAATACTAAAGCTGTACACCAAATTTCATCCAAATCCATTCACTATTTTTTGAGTAACATTGGGAACAGGCAAAATAAATCCTGGATCCGCATACATATCCTGCTTTGCATCACAATCTAATCAGTTGTTCCTTGGCCCCTGGATCACCTTTCCACCAAATTTCCAAAATCTGTTCACTACTTTTTGAATTACATTGGGAACAGAAAAACAAACAAACGGAGGCGAAAACATAACCTCCTCCAACAAAGTTGACTGAATTAAAAAAAAAAACCAAACACTACATTAACTCTGCATAAAGATGCTACAAGGTATAGTTTACTATTTGCAAAATATTTTGTTTATATAAATATGAATAGCCTTCACTTCTTTGCCACTAATTAGATTAGAATCCTTTAAAAAAAAAATTGCGCTGCGTCTACTGGAGACATTTTGTTAGGTGTATGATGGTAGGAATTTTGGATTAAATTATAGGCAAGTTTCCAGTGAATGGTGAGCAGACTTTTTTCTTTTCTTAGTCTCTTAGCCTTTACTAAGAGCAAAAATAAGTAAAAAGCAATAACTTAAGAGTAAATCTGTTGGAAAATGTGGCATATTCTGGTGTAGTGCACTGGGTTCACTTATCCGCTACCTAATAAAATGCCAACTCAGTGTATTGTAACATCCAAAGAAATGTGGGCTTTCCCCAGCCACGTAGTAAAATGTCACTTTAGATTGATGGAAACAAGGTTCACTTTTAGTGTTTGACATTTTTTGAAGGGCACCCGATAATTAGACATGTTAAAAACAAAAGGTCCAAAATTGAATGGAATCAACATGACGAGGCTTTGGAAAGACCATTGTTGTTGAGTCACTAAACCTCAAGTCCGAGGTCTCAAGTCCGTCATTAAAAAAAATTTCGAGTTGAGTCAGAATCGAGTCCACTATTGATCCGAGTCAAGTCTGAGAACAAGACTCCAACCGCACCATTTGATGGTGGCTGTCGTTGCCTTTATGTGAAGCCGTCTCTGCTACTGTATTGGACTAACGTTACTGCTTGACTGCCCCATTAGTGAATAGGCTACAGATAAAAAGCTTGTTCATCACTCAGCAAGCCCTGTTATCAATAGGGCAAATAACATGAGAGGGAGTTAACACTAGCTAGTTCATCAGTCAGCAAGCAAGCCCTGCTATCACCAGAGCAATGACCATAGCGTGTCATAAATTATGTCACACTTTTTTGAGATATTGAGATATAACTTGTGATTTATAACCCACCTTCTCTGGATGGAGTCTTGCCAAATGACAATTTGAAGTTCGAGGTTGTCCCCGTCGTGTCCTCGATAGTGCTTCCACATATGGAACACACAGCAGCGCATTTTGTCCCAATGCACGAGAAGTCTGTATAAGCAAAGCGGACAATCCTAGGGGCTTCTCTCCAGGCATTTTAGTGCCATTAACATTAGTTTGTTCCTGAACATGAGAGTATGCATTCTCTTACACAAAATTAACATAAAAATAAATGTAGATATAAATATGGCAAATTATTATGGCATGTTACAAAAAATAAAGAAAAAATCCGAGTCCTCGTCTCCAACTTACGAGTCCGAATGCAGTTCATGCACGAGTCCGAGTCATCAGCGCTCAAGTCCAAGTCAAATCATGAGTCCTTAAATTAGGGCACAAGTCAGACTCGAGTACTACACGCCTGGCAAAGTCAAAAGAAAGTGCAGAGGGTATGAAACAAACAAACTAGTAAATGGAAACATGGTACAGGTGACCACCATCAGGGAAGGAACTAAGAAAGGTGGAGGCAGAACAAACCAGCACATGGTACTTTTGTAATCAGAGCCAAGCAGTGACAAACATGCACTGTGAATGTATTTATAATATATCATTTAATCTTAGATGGTGTATTACAATATGTTTATATGTTAATCTGCTCAGTGACTGAATGCGCCCTCGAGCTGGGTAGTACAACAATATAAAATCAATATCGTCATAAATTATGTCACACTTTTTTGAGATATTGAGATATAACTTGTGATTTTTTTTTAGTTTCTTTATTCCTTTTTATGATAATTATGAACAAATTACAAAAATTAAAATTATTAAATTATTTAATAAATTACATGTAATAAACAATAAATTATAATTTTTATTAGAATTTATTCACAGTGTTCCATTTTTTCTTCATTTCCATTTTAACTAGACATCAAATAATTTTTGTTGATATTAAGTAAAATTATTGTCCATTTTTCTCAATTTTATTCTTTTTTTTTAATGCAAACCAACTTTTTTTGGCAGTTTGTCGTCAAACATGTATATCGTGACACACTGTGTCTCATATAAATGTCTTCAAGTATTGCAAATATATTTGTCATATCATATGCACACACAGGCACACAAACATACAGTCTAGTTATTTGCCAATAATATTTGCCTATTTTATTTGATTCTGCCTTTATGCAGTTATGTGACTGAGAATATGCGACAGTTCTATTTCTGTTGTATACATCATGAATGAAAGTGTAATAATGTAATCTTCTCTCTGATGCAGTCAGACTTGTTTTTATGCTGTCTGTGTGTCATGATCTTAAATATATTGAGATCAGGGAGTGTAAAACGCATTACATGGCTTGTGAAGTAAGTGTGTGTGTGTGTGTGTGTGTGTGTGTGTGTGTGTGTGTGTGTATTTGTAGCTGGAAGGAATACGACAAACGAGGAGCTAGAAAGCATGCTGGAAAGTGACAACCCAGCTATCTTCACTTCGGGGGTAAGTGGAAGTTAACGCAGTCGTCATAATGACTGAATAGGTCATAACTTGGACTTTAATTAGTGCATTTTGCACCTAGATGCAGCTAAGAGTGGGCGTGTTCATGTGAAAACAGTTAAGTTATTCCACAAAATCAAGTTGTATATTAGCTGGGAGCCGACGAGGTGCTTAGCACCGAATTGGCCATAAGCCATATACAATGAGATTGAGTGTAATACAGTGGTGCTTGAAAGTTTGTGAACCCTTTAGAATTTTCTATATTTTTGCATAAATATGACCTATAACAACATCAGATTTTCACACAAGTCCTAAAAGTAGATAAAGAGAACCCAGTTAAACAAATGGGACAAAAATATTATGCTTGGTCATTTATTTATTGAGGAAAATGATCCAGTATTACATATCTTTGAGAGGCAAAAGTATGTGAACCTCTAGGATTAGCAGTTAATTTGAAGGTGAAATTAGAGTCAGGTGTTTTCAAATCAATGGGATAACAATCAAGTGTGAGTGGGCACCCTGTTTTATTTAAAGAACAGGGATCTATCAAAGTCTGATCTTCACAACATGTTTGTGGAAGTGTATCATGACACAAATGAAGGAGATTTCTGAGGACCTCAGAAAAAGCATTGTTGATGCTCATCAGGCTGGAAAAGGTTACAAAACCATCTCTAAAGAGTTTGGACTCCACCAATCCACAGTCAGACAGATTGTGTACAAATGGAGGAAATTCAAGACCATTGTTACCCTCCCCAGGAGTGGCTGACCAACAAAAATCATTCCAAGAGCAAGGCGTGTAATAGTCAGCGAGATCACAAAGGACCCCAGGGTAACTTCTAAGCAACTGAAGGCCTCGCTCACATTGGCTAATGTTAATGTTCATGAGTCCACCATCAGAAGAACACTGAACAACAATGGTGTGTATGGCAGGATTGCAAGGAGAAAGCCACTGCTCTCCAAAAAGAACATTTCTGCTCGTCTGCAGTTTGCTAAAGATCACGTGGACAAGCCAGAAATCTCTTGGAAAAATATTTTGTGGACAGATGAGACCAAAATAGAACTTTTTAGTTTAAATGAGAAGCGTTATGTTTGGAGAAAGGAAAACGCTGCATTCAAGCACAAGAACCTTATCCCATCTGTGAAACATGGTGGTGGTAGTATAATGGTTTGACCCTGTTTTGCTGTATCTGGGCCAGGACGGCTTGCCATCATTGATGGAACAATGAATTCTGAATTATACCAGTGAATTCTAAAGGAAAATGTCAGGACATTTGTCCATGAACTCAGTCTACAGAGAAGGTGGGTCATGCAGCAAGACAATGACCCTAAGCACACAAATAGTTCTACCAAAGGATGGTTAAAGAAGAATAAAGTTAAATGTTTTGGAATGGCCAAGTCAAAGTCCTGACCTTAATCCAATCGAAATGTTGTGGAAGGACCTGAAGCGAGCAGTTCATGTGAGGAAACCCACCAACATCCCAAAAATGAAGCTGTTCTATATGGAGGAATGGGCTAAAATTCCTCCAAGCTGGTGTGTGGGACTGATCAACAGTTATTGGAAATGTTTAGTTGCAGTTATTGCTGCACAAGGGGGTCACACCAGATACTGAAAGCAAAGGTTCACATACTTTTGCCACTCACAGATATGTAATATTGGATCATTTTCCTCAATAAATAAATGGCCAAGTATAATATTTTTGTCTCATTTGTTTAACTGGGTTCTCTTTATCTACTTTTAGTGCTTGTGTGAAAATCTGATGATGTTTTAGGTCATATTTATGCAGAAATATAAAAAATTCTAAAGGGTTCACAAACTTTCAAGCACCACTGTAGTGTATGTAGTGTATGTATCCATATTCACTGAATTTTGAGAAACAGAGCATTTTTATTTTTATTTACTGCAAATTCGATAAATAAAAACTTTATACAAAACATCCGACAAAATAATTTCTGCTTAGAATGTAAACAAATGGCGAAATGACAGTAGCAATTTGTGAAAAATGCTATAAAAATAAATCTTAAAAAATAAAAAAGATACGTTCTTACCATCAAATACTTTCATTCCATATTTTGTTGCTGTTTTTTGTATTTTTGGGGGTTTTGTTTTCGAGGAGAGTTTATTTCGTCTTTGGTTGGTTCAGCAACACGCACCGACATTTTGTTGTTCTTCTTTAGGGTTTTTTGGTGGTTTGCAAACCAACTTAAAGGTGCATTATTGCCACCGACTGGGCTGTAGTGTAGAACAGGAGATATTGGGTGGGGGAAAAAAACTATATTCTTTTCGCTATTTCTATTTTTTTTTAAATACTTGATAACAAACTGACTTGATGCGTTCCGCCATTTTGTTTTTCTCTATTCATGGTATATGAGCTGATAGCATAGTAGTAGAGAGCGATTGCTCTTATCCAGTGAATGTGGATAGAATAATTAGTTATTCAAGTAATGTAACTGAATATGAGCAGATAAAATACAAATATAAATAGAGGTGCATCATTTGTTTGTTATTGTTTGTTTGTTGAGTTGAATTAGTCTGCTGGTTGTCGTGGAGTTCCGAATGCAAGCCTGAAAGATGGATTTCTCCTGATCTTAGTCTTCTATAAACAAAAAAAAAGAGAAAAAAAAAACACGCCTCCTTCCAGCTGGAATCTGAATACAGATATTTGGAGCATTAAACAGATTACAGACACAGAGAGTGCAAATATGGAATTTTTATTGAAGAGGACTATCTGCAGGAATAGTAGTTCCTTCATTTGTTTTTCATTTGTTTTTGCATGGCGTAACGAAAATCTTAAAATGCATATACAAATAACATTTGTTCTTTTGTTCTGTGTTAATATGTTTCAATTTAGCACGATTTCCAGACTTTTTCTCAACAATGTATTTTAGAAATATGTTTATTCCTTCATCGAAATCCTGTATGGTTTTGTACGGTAAGTATGAGAGATGTATTCATCTGCTCCAGGCATTACAGGTATTCAGGGATCTATTGAAATTCAAGACAGAGATGCTTCAGCCCTTCTAGCAGACTGAACAAATCTCAATTGTACCCCAGAATCATTTTGATTTCAACTGTGGCACTTCCTAACAGGAGATTGCCAAAGCCAGAGGTCAGAAAGTTGGATGAAAATTGATGGAAAGCTGCTGATTTTGTGTGCGTGTGTGTCTCTCCCTTCCTTTGTTTAGATCATCATGGACTCCAACATCACCCAGCAGGCCATGAACGAGATTGAAACCCGACACAATGAGATCATCAAGCTGGAGAATAGCATCCGCGAGTTGCACGACATGTTCATGGACATGGCCATGCTGGTCGAGAGTCAGGTGAGAGAGCACTCTCCATTCCTTCTTGCACCTCGAAACTGGTGCTTTCTGTCTCAGCTATGGTTTCTACTGACAGATGGCCTCTCCATAGGAGGGGGATTTATTTCACTGCTGCCCCATGGCCATGGCATCATACTCAAACGTGCACATACAGGAGCACTCTGGGATGCATGCTGTGCGTCTTTGAAAACCTTGTTAGAGAAGGCCAGTACGTGTTTCCGCCAATTATGTTTATGCTGAGTGAAAACTACATCAGTGTCTGGTTATAAATCTCATCTCTTGTTCCACACTCCCCCGATACTTGTCTCATTCTTGAGTCCAGGAAATGACATCATATTTACCAACTGCCTGAAACATTTAGCAGCAAAAAGTGATTTAAAAATCCGAAGAAATCCTAAAATGCCCATTAATTTTACCAAGGTTTGTGCTACATGTAACTACACACAGCGAATGTAGCAATTTGGCTAATTTTGCGAACTAGAAAACAAAGAAACACATACCCTGTGTCTGAAATCACTCACTCATTCACTACTCCCTACTCCCTATATAGGGAATTAGTGAGCTCATTGATAAAATTAAAAAACTCTTTCAGACACTACTCCGTCACGCCGTTATTTACGTCATTAGTGTCACACAATTAAAACATGCCAGATCAGTCAGCTGGTGGGTTTTCAAAATAATAAATACATGCATGTGTTTTTGTAATAAATACATGTCATACTGAATGTATTTCCCACATTAATAAATACAAAGTACTTTGTGTCTGCTGCATCTTTTAGTTCTTTTAAATCAAGGCTGAATACTTTCTTCTTCACCGCTGCCTTTTATTAAATCAAATTTGAAGCTTTTGATTTGATTTCTTTCAGCGCAACCACAATGCATGATGGGATGTATTGCTGGATTAGTGACCATCGGTTATACACTACTTTTCATGATGCATTGCGGGATACTTTGAGTGCACTACATAGGGTGTAATAATTGTCACTATACATTGGACACAGGGATAGAAACACTCACACACCAACAAAAAAACAACCAGTATGCACAAACATGTTTAAAGCAGCAACAGCACAGAAATATGCAAATTAAATGTCTTTCTCCTAATCCTCTAAGCTCCTAATCATGCACATAGTTGGAGTCATTCTGTTAACTTATTATTATTATTATTATTGTTAAGAATGCTCTACATTCTGCCTTAAGCTTGATGGTGTATTAGGGCCACTGTCGATTAAAAAAAAAAATACAGCCCTGAGGGAGGGTATAATATTCTGAGGAAAATAAACTCAGAATTTCTGAGATTAAAGTCATAAATATATGAGGGGGAAAAAAAACTCAGATATTCTCAGATTAAAAAGTCACAAATTTATGAGGGGGAAAAAAAGTCAGGAAAAATTGGGGGTGGGGTAGTTGTGTATTCCAAGAAAAAAAACTGTATTTCTCAGATAAATGTTGTACATTTATGTGAAAAAAAAAATCAGATATTCTCTCCGATTATGATTTTATAAATTTGTGAGGGGGAAAAACCCCCTCAAATTCCGAGATTAAAAAGTCATAACTTTCTGAGGAAAAAAAACTCAGAGAATAGCTTTTGTCAAGGAGCAAGATCACTTCACTTTCTAAGACTGGATCAACATCACATCACACCACAGATGTCACGGCTGAGCCGAAAGTTATAGGAAGTGCAGTTTTCCTCCTTGGTTGTGCAATATATATATATATATATATATATATATATATATATATATATATATATATATATATATATATAAAAAATGGAGCAAAATTTAATTTTAAGAAATTTAATGAGAAAATTTTAAGAGAAATTTAAGAGAATTTCAACTACATTTCTCAGAATGCACTGCAGACAGCAAGCAAGTGATTGTTGCACTTCCTGGATATAACAGGAAATAATAGGAAATGCCCCTGGCAGGGGTAATACCATGATAAAGAAAGTGGTTTGTCCAAAGTGAGGCCCAGCCATTGCACTCAGGCTGTGCTGACCTTTGCGAATTCCTCAAATGCAGGAATCTCGACTGCATAATTTCTGATAGTGGGGGACTGTGTTCACGCTCTCCCCTTTCACATTTATTTGGGTGGCATGGTGGTGTGGTGTTTAGCACTGTCACCTCACAGCAAGAAGGTTCTGGGTTCGAGCCCAGTGGCTGACGGGGGCCTTTCTGTGTGGAGTTTGTTCTCTCCGTGTCTGTGTGGGTTTCCTCCGGGTGCTCCGGTTTCCCTAGGTTGACGTGGGGCGGCCTTGGGCTGAGGTGCCCTTGAGCAAGGTACCTAACCCCTGACTGCTCCCCGGGCGCTCTGGTGTGGCTGCCCACTGCTCTGAGTGTGTGTGTGTGTTCACTGCTTTGGATAGGTTAAATGCAGAGGATGAATTTCATTGTGCTTGAAGTGTGCATGTGACGAATAAAGGGTTCTTAGTTCTAGTCTGCGTGGGTTTCCTCCAGGTGCTCTGGTCCCCCCCCCCATGTGGTTAGGTTAACATGGGGCAACCATGGCCTGAGGTTGGGCTGAAGTGCTCTGAGGAAGACACCTAACCCCAAGCGCTGTAGTATAGCTGCCCACTGCTCTGGGTGTGTGTGTGCGCTCATTGCTTCAGATGGGTTAAATGCAGAGCAGGAATTTCACTGTGTGCTTAAGTCTGTGCTTGAGTGTACGTGCGACAGATAAAGGCTTGGCTGCTTCTTCTTCTTGAATGTCTAAACCGCACAGGTTTGTTTATAGATGTATATTTATTCTGAAAGAGCAGTTTCCTGTTACTTCAGTGTGTGGATTCTTCTCATTTGCCCAAGTATCTGTCTGAAACGGCTGAGCTGAGGGTTATTGGAAATGTAGTCTTTCCTCCTCAGTTACACAAAAGAATATATAAAAAAGAATTTCCCAGAATGCACAGTAGCCAGGAAGTATGCGATTGTTGTCTCAGAGAATATCCAAGTTTTTTTTTTCATAAAAATGTGACTTTCTTTAGTTTTGGAATTTGAGTATTTTTCTTGCAAATTTATGGCTTTATGATCTCATAGTATCTGAGTTTTTCTTGTAAATTTCCAACTTCAGTGTTTGAAATTGTGAAGTTTATTCTCAGAATATTACCCCCTACCTCATGTCTGTATTTTTTTTTTTAAACCTAGTAATATGCCATAACGGCCCTAATATCCCGTCATACTTAAGAGGCAAAATTATTGCTGCAACCGAAATGGTAAGTGCATCTTAAAAAATTAGAATATCGTGATCGATAAGCATCTTCTGGACAACTGTTGAGTCAGCATTCTTTCCCATGATTGTGGTTGTGTGTACTGAATTAGACCGAGAGATACACGGTATTTTTATACTGTGTTACTCAAACTTGAAATGAACTATTCTAATATTTTGAGATTTTTTTTGTGTGCTGTAGGCCATAATTATCTCATCTCATTATCTCTAGCCGCTTTATCCTGTTCTACAGGGTCGCAGGCAAGCTGGAGCCTATCCCAGCTGACTACGGGCGAAAGGCCATAATTATGAAAATTAAATTAGAAAAATGCTTGAAACATTTTAGTTTACATGTAATGAGTCTAAAATATATTACATTTCCAATTTCTTAAACTTTTAAGCCCTAGGGTGCCGAGACGGTATGGCTTGCCTAGACAGACACACCCAAAATTAATCAAAAATAGTGCCACAATTATCAGCTCAATATACATTTATTTTGGTTTGTATGGATATATGAGCACTCAGAAATATATCTTCAGTGTCATTAACATTGGGATTGTTAGTGTACTTGAGTAAACTGTGATTTCTGTAATTTCTAAAAAACAAAAAAATAAAAACAAAAAAATAAACCCACCCAGGCCATTCTGTGGCTGGGAATTATTTAATTTGAGCAGATTCCCTAACAAATAATATGCATGAAATTGCTCACTTCGCACAGTCAAGCAGACAGAGGAAGTCTGTGTGTGCATGCACAGGTTTACCTTTGACCGTGCACTTGACAGTTCCATCATTCTGTTGCTAAACGAACAGCTGATCACACCAAGGTGCTCGCTGACAGCCAATATTTATTAGCTTGGTCCTGTGTTTCCTTTCCTTCGCAACATAACGTCTCTTCTTCTCGCTTCCCGTCACTGTAGTCGGTCTTTCACATTTCATTCACACACTCGCGTCCTCCATTTTTCTCTCCTGTTTCAAATTTGTATCCCACAATGCCTTGTGTAAATGGGGAAAGCCCACCATGTGATGCATGGTGTAGTATCTTGTATTGCATCATGGTGAAGCAGGAAAAAATAGCAGAGAATTTAGGGCCACATGGCCCTAAATTCATTAATTGTTCTGTTAAAAAAAAAAAAAAACTAATAAAATTGGAAGTCTGTGATTTGAATTCAGTAGCTTTCAGTCCACTAAACAAAAATAATTGGGTGTCAAGGAAAAATCCTTCTATGACCTACACTTGAAAAATCTGAAAGGCAGTACAGCTTTAAATTACTGATGGAAAATATTGAACTTTTTCCACGATATTAAAATTTTTTGAGATGCACTAGTAGATGCACATTCATAAGATGAAAATAAAATTGAAAATGAGCTCCAGTGGCACTTTTAAGGGAGTCAAAAATCCAACATGGCATAGTCAGGAATTAAGATTGAAGCGCCTGAGCTAAGACGTGTATGTATATGTGCTTTCACTTTGTTTCATGTGAATATTGAAGGAAAGGTCCACCCTGAAACACATGAAATTGTTTTGTTTTTTAATTGAAATATGTATGATGTACTCAGCAATTCTGGTACAAGGTGACAAGCACGATGGTGTTGATAGCAGTGTCAGCATTAAAGTTGAAGCTTTGATGGCTGATCAGTTTGAGCAGAATGTACAGGTAAGAGAGCTGGACAGACTAAAGGACTAAAGCACTGCTGCATCTCTGTCTTTCAGTAAAGCAAGGGCTAAATCTCACATACCATGATCAGCAGATAGTTGAATGGTAATGTAGGAAATGGCAATAAAAGGGAAAATAGGCCAGCGTGGCAATGGGGGGGGGGGTTTAAAAAAAAAAAAGTAATTCTTGGATGCCACATAAGATCAGATGTTAATTTTATAGACCAAGTCATTCAGGGTGGATTTTTTTCCTTTAATGCAAAGCTTTTATGTCAATCATGTGCTTTTCTGAATATTGTGTGTGAAGTATTCATGTATGTTAATAGCCAGAATGGGAGAGTCTATTTATTTGATTTAATAATTGATTTGACTAACCTGCACCCTCTCATTCTCAATCCCTTATGAAAATGAGGTGAGGTGTGTGACCTGCACAGAGTCTTGCTCGGTCCTTGGTGTGCTCTCTCTCTCTCTCTCTCTCTCTCTCTCTAATAGGCCTTTAATAATGTGCTGTGAACTTGGGGTCTCCACTAACCTCTAGAGGTAATTTCTGTGTTAATCTACACTTTTACATGCATAGTATTTATTTTCAGCTGCAATTATTTGGTAATGTGTTATATTAAGGCTTCCTAAACTAACATTATTTACTTCAATAGTTAACATTAATAAATCATGAATTTCATCATTAACAAGCCAGAAGTAAACACTTGTGGGCATGCTGTTATAGGAAAATAATCTGTCCCGACGCAACCTAGAGTAACTCAAGAGTTGATTGTTTCACAATAATAGTACTTCCTGAAGTGTTTTATTCCTCTTATAATAAAATACTTTGTATTTTGGCAAAGATTCAAAGGTATACTTTGTTAATGAAAGACATATCATAATACTTAACTCATTTAAGTGGTACCAGGCTTGTAGTACTCGAGTCCGACTCGTGCCCTAATTTTAAGGACTCATAACTTGACTTGGACTCAGACTCGTGCATTAACTGCATTCGGACTCGTAAATTGGAGACAAGAACTTGGATTTTTTTCTTTATATTTTGTAACATGCCATAATAATTTGCCATAAAATATTTATATCTACATTACTTTTTATATTAATTTCATGCAAGAGAATTCACATTCATACATCATGTTCAGGAATAAACTAACATTAACTAAAATGCCTGGAGAGAACGCCCCTAGGATTGTCTGCTTTCGTTATACAGACTTTTCGTGCAGTGGGAAAAAAATGCACTGCTATGTGTTCCATATGTAGAAGAATTATCGAGGAGACGATGGGGACAACCTCAAACTTCAATCGTCATTTGGCAAGACTTCACCCAAAGAAGGAAGTAACACGTTATGTTCATTGCTCTGTTGATAGTGGGGTTTGCTTGCTGATCGATGAACTAGCTAGTGTTAACCGTCTCTCACGTTATTTGCCCTCTTGAGAGTGGGTGGGGCTTGCTGAGCGATGAACAAGCTTTTTATCTGTAGCCTATTAACTAAAATGGGGCAGTCAAGCAGTAACGTTAGTCCAACACAGTAGCAGACATGGTTACACATAAAGGCGGCAACAGCCACCATCAAATGGTGCGGATAGAGTCTTGTTCTCGGACTCGACTCGAAATTTTCTTTAATGACGCAGACTTGAATATCAAGGACTCGAGACTGGACTCGGACTTGAGGTTTAGTGACTTGACTACAACAATGAGTGTTACATTTAAATAATATTTGCTGGTGTTGAGTGGTATATCAGATGTATTCCATTCCATGTAGTATGATCCTGTGAACAAGTCAAAGACGAGTTCAGTATCATGCTAGCTGAATGGAATATATCTGATATACCATGAAAAAAAGCCAACCAATATTATTATTATTATTATTATTATTATTATTATTATTATTATTAGTAGTAGTAGTAGTATACATACACACTCTATACATATCAGCATATCACCATTCTCGAAGGCCAACGTGAGCTTACCCACGAGTCGGCGCTGTCAGCGCAGCAGTGAAGTCACCTTCCAGCCGGTGTAGTGTTCAGCATTAGTGTTAGTGAATGCTAATAAAGTATTCAAGCCAGTCATATCTATTGAGAGCAAGTAGCACAGGTTAATGACCGAGAAACTAATATTTCTGTCTCCAGACTCTTCTTCCACACACGCTTGCTACAGTATTTTTCACTCATACTTAAGTATTCATTTCTCTGTGTAATTTATTTAGTTACTTTTAAAATCAACATCAACAACTACACACAACGGAGTGACCTGGCAGCCAAAATTCTCTCAAAATCTTCTGTATTTAACTAAGTAAACTTTGCAGCCATGTTGGTTTACAAATTGTCACAGTCCCTTGCTAGTGCAGAAGTTTTACATCTTCACCGTGTCTCTTTTCCAGCTTTTCGATGTCCATTGGTATGTTTCTCTCTTGTAAATAAATGCATGAAGAATATCTAGTTTTGGTAGCCTTTTGGATGTTCAACGCGTCTTTCTCATTGGACATTCGCATCAGCTCCGATGTGTGACGTCGTGTTGTCTTGACAACGTGTAATATTATAACAATATTGCATGCTCATTCTCCATTTGGTAGAGCGATATCCTACATGTATGACAAGTGACATGCTAACAATATTGCATACTGTCAAACCAAATGAATGAAACCAGCTAGAAGGGAATAGAACACGTTTTTATTCCATGGAAAAAGTGCCCGCTATGTATAATAATTAACATTGTAGAACGTCATTCCCTGTCTGACCTCTCATTTTCTTCTTTCATGGAGTTAATAAGAAAAAGAAAATAATAGCATCTTGTCATATTCATGAGGAAGTGGAAAGTGCAAAGTCCTCTGTCATTAGCACCATGTCATTAACATGGTGGAAAGCAGAGTGCTAACACTGGAGGCTCCTTCCTCCATCATGTTAAATAAATGTAACATGTTATATAAACCTTTCCTTCCTTTCCAGAAACCTTCACCATGCCAACAATCATCTTTTTATTTATGTTGGCTTAATTTTACTTATTGTTGGAATGAATATTGATTAATGCAGGCATTTATTTGGTTTATTTAAAAAAAAATCAAGCCATACAAGTGTTAGTTACTTTGTTAATGATTCATATGTAGAATGTAGAATATGTTGAATGCATTACCAAATATTCAGTAACATGGATTTATTTGTTTTATACGCACCTCATTTTCCATTTCTGTTTCTCACCATCTTCTTATCGTCCAACAGGGTGGGCTCATGAACAACATTGAATGGAATGTGCGTAATGCCCAGGAATATGTGGAAAAAGCCAAAGAAGACTCTAAAGCAGCTGTTAAAGTGCAAAAAACAAGCAAGGTGGTGAGTAACATCTTAATCAGTCCACAGCTGCTCTCTAAAACCACTATTCTCTTTTTTCCTGTCCTTTTCTTCCTTCTTCCTTGCTTCCTTCCCCCCTGCCCTGCTCGCAATACTCCGTGTGCATGGTCAGGGAGAAATGATTGACCGTATAGAGTATAACGTGGAACACGCAGTGGATTACGTGGAAAGGGCCGTGTCAGACACCAAGAAGGCAGTAAAGTACCAGAGCAAAGCACGGAGGGTGAGTCAGACAGCCATCATGACCATTGTGTCCGTGCTTCTGTTCATCCTTCCATCTCATATCGCTTTGATTTATGCTCATGCTTGTCAATTTCAGACAGAGACAAAAATGAGTGAGGTGTTCAAGGAGCCAAAATAAAGCCAAATAAACCCAAAGAAAGGCTTACTGCATTTTTTAGTCAAGATATGATGACATGTACCGTATATATTGATACAATTATATTTCTGATTTTTCCCCTTTATAAACTTAGCAGCCGCTTCTTCACCAAATATAAACAGAATACAAGAGAAACCACAAAAGTACATTTGCAGGTCATTAATGAAGTTGAGTATTCTTAACTACATACTGTAAGCTAAGAACCGCCTACATTAACAGTTTAACAGGAAGTGGCTGATTTACTGACACTGCAAATGACCGAACATGAATCTTGTATCTTTTCTAACAAACCTGGAATAACTTGACATGATGCCATGAATTTTTTTTTTGTCTCTGAAAAGTTTTCAGTATATGAAAGTGTCAGGAACTAGTCAGATGGCAGGTTGAAGGGTTATGAAGCTTGTATCCAGCTAAGTGGATCGCAGACTGAGTGTCTGAAGCCAAGACTGTCCTTTTTCCAACTTTCAAGGAGCCTATATTTGTTATTCCATGAAATCAAGTTGTACATGACCTGATAAACGACGAGGCGTGTAGCACCGAGTTGGCTATGGGCCATGTACAATGAGATTGAGTGGAATAACTGTTTTATTCTGTCCACATTCACTGGATTTTGAGAAATGGAGCATTTTTATTTTTTGCAAATTTGATAAATAACTTTATACAAAACGTCTGACAAAATCATTTCTGCTTAGAATGTAAACAAACTGGCGAAATGACAGGAGCAATTTGTGAAAAATGCTATCATAATTCTTGAAAAATAAAAAAGATACATTCTTACCATTAAATACTTTCATTCCATATTTTGTTGCTTTTTTTGTATTTTTGAGGGTTTTATTTTTGAGTAGAGTTTTTATTTTGTCCTCGGTTGGTTCAGCAACACGCTCCACCATTTTCTTCTTCTTTAGGTTTTTTTTGTGGTGGTTGGCAAACCAGCTGAAAAAGAAAGAAAGCACAACTTTATTCATCACACACTTGTGAAATTTCCTCTCTGCATTTAACCCATCTGAAGCAGTGAACACACACATGCACACACACGTGAGCAATGAGCACACACGCATACCCAGAGCAGTGGGCAGCCATGCTAACAGCACCCGGGGAGCAGTTGGGAGTTAGGTGCCTCGCTCAAGGGCACCTCAGCCCAAGGCCATCCCATATTAACCTAACCTCATGTCTTTGAACTGTGGGGGAAACCGGAGCACCCGGAGAAAACCCACGCAGACACGGGGAGAACATGCAAACTCCACACAGAAAGGCCCTCGCCGGCCACTGGGTTCAAACGTGGAACCTTCTTGCTGTGAGGCGATCGTGCTAACCACTTACACCACTGTGTCGTCAGGTGCATTACTGCCACCGACTGGGCTGGAGTGTGGAACAGGAGGAGATATTATGGGGTGGGTGGGGAAGACTATTGAGTACTTTCATGTACCCATAGTGCTTTGCACCTTGGAGGGTAACCAGGTGCCATATTTGTTTATTAAATCAGATAACCTCCGTAATTTCTTCGAATTCACATGGGGAAAAACGACTTTTACTGATTTAAAGTTTTATAGAATACCTAAAGAGGCTAAGCATCAAAAAGCATGCTTAGACAGAATTTGCCATCAAAATTTACACTGATAAATAACATATGACTGTGTTCTACACACTTCAGTGGTGGATCTGATGATCCAAGTCATGAAGCCTCCAACCCTTCTGTCTTTGTGATTAGTCATAAAAAGTGCAAAAAACAAGGACAAGTCAAAGAACTGAAAAGGACAACTTTAAAGGTGCACATTATTATTTTTTTTATTGTGACACAAACAATAATTAAGATGAAAAAAACAGAAATCTGGAGTGTGCATAAATATTCACTTCCTTTCATATGAAACCCCTAAATAAGAGCTACATTACTAAGCAAGCAGCATGAAAACCAAGGAGCACTCCAAACAGGTCAGAGACAAAGTTGTGGAGAAGTATAGCTCAGGGTTGGGTCATAAAAAAATATCCCAAACTTTGAATATCCCAGGGAGCACCATTAAATCCATTATAGCAAAATGGAAAGAATATGGCACCACTACAAACCTGACAAGAGAAGGCCGCCCAGCAAAACTCACAGACCGGGCAAGGAGGGCATTAATCAGAGATGCAACAAAGACACCAATGATGACGCTGAGGGAGCTGCAAAGATCCGTAGTGGAGGTGGGAGTATCTGTCCACAAGGTCACTTTAAGCCATACACTCCACAGAGTGGGGCTTTATGGAAGCGTGGCCAGAAAAAAAAGTCATTGCTTAAAAAAAAAATCACACATTTGCCCAACAGTATGTGGCAGACTCCCCAAACACATGAAAGAAGATTCTCTGGTCAAATGAGACAAAACTTGAACTTTTTGGCCATCATGGGAAATGCCATATGTGATGCAAACCCAACACCCTGAGAACACCATCCCTACAATGAAGCATGGTGGTAGCAGCATCGTGCTGTGGGGATGTTTTTCATCTGCAGGGACAGGAAAGCTGGTCAGGATTGAAGGAAAGATGGACGGCACTAAATACAGGGCAATTCTGGAGGAAAACCTGTTTGAGTCAGTCAGAGGTTTGAGACTGGGACGAAGGTTCACGGTCTAGCAGGACAATGACCCTAAACATACTGCTAAAGCTACATTGGAGTAGTTTAAAGGGAAACATTTAAATGTCTTGGAATGGCCTAGTCAAAGCCCAGACCTCAATCCAAATAAGAATCTGTGGCATAACTTGAAGATTGAGGTACACCAATGCAACCCATCTAACTTGAAGGAGTTGGAGCAGTTTTGCCTTGAGGAGTGGGCAAAAATCTCAGTGGCTAGATGTGCTAAGCTAATAGGGACATACCCCAAGAGACTTGCAGCTGTAATTGTCAAGTCAAGTTTATTTTTGTAGTGCTTTTAACAATAGACATTGTCGCAAAGCAGTTTTACAGAATTTAAATGACTTTAAACATGAGCTAATTTTATCCCTAATCTATCCCCAATGAGCAAGCTTGTGGTGACAGTGGCAAGGAAAAACTCCCTCAAACAACATGAGGAAGAAACCTCGAGAGGAACCAGACTCAAAAGGGAACCCATCCTCATTTGGGTGATAACAGACAACGTGATTATAACATTTTTAAGAGTTTTAACATGAAGTCAGTTTCGTTGATGTTATAACTCTTCATTGATGGAGACTTGAGTGCAAAAGTGTTCATGAAAACTGCAGTCCTAAAGTCAAGTGTAGTCCTCAGCTATAAAAGCATGACTGTAAGTGTCCAGAGCATCTTCCAAGTGTGACTTTCAACTGTCCATATGGGGCCATCCTCCACAGGAGCAATGCAACAACACTCCAACCAGACATAGGGCATCAGGGTGGATCAGGCAGGCCCGAGAAGCAGAGGAGGTCAGCATCTCGATCTCAGGATTGACATGTAACTCAGAGGGACGGGGGGAAGAGAGAGAAAACAGGTTGTTGGGTACAGTGGTGCTTGAAAGTTTGTGAACCCTTTAGAATTTTCTATATTTCTGCATAAATATGACCTAAAACATCAGATTTTCACACAAATCCTAAAAGTAGATAAAGAGAACCCACTTAAACAAATGAGACAAAAATATTATACTTGGTCATTTAATTATTGAGGAAAATGATCCAATATTACATATCTGTGAGTGGCAAAAGTATGTGAACCTTTGCTTTCAGTATCTGGTGTGACCCCCTTGTGCAGCAATAACTGCAACTAAACGTTTCCTGTCAGTGTTGATCAGTCCTGCACACCGACTTGAAGGAATTTTAGCCCATTCCTCTGTACAGAACAGCTTCAACTCTAGGATGCTGGTGGGTTTCCTCACATGAACTGTACACTTCAGGTCCTTCCACAACATTTCAATTGGATTAAGGTCAGGACTTTGACTTGGCCATTCCAAAACATTAACTTTATTCTTCTTTAACCATTCTTTGGTAGAACGACTTGTGTGCTTAGGGTTGTTGTCTTGCCGCATGACCCACCTTCTCTTGAGATTCAGTTCATGGACAGATGTCCTGACATTTTCCTTTAGAATTCTCTGGTATAATTCAGAATTCATTGTTACATCAATGATGGCAAGCTGTCCTGGCCCAGATGCAGCAAAATGGGTCCAAACCATGATACTACCACCACCATGTTTCACAGATGGGATAAGGTTCTTATGCTGGAATGCAGTGTTTTCCTTTCTCCAAACATAACACTTCTCATTTAAACCCAAAAGTTCTATTTTGTTCGCATCCGTCCACAAAACATTTTTCCAATAGCCTTCTGGCTTGTCCACGTGATCTTTAGCAAACTGCAGACGAGCAGCAATGTTCTTTTTGGAGAGCAGTGGCTTTCTCCTTGCAATCCTGCCATACACACCATTGTTGTTCAGTGTTCTGATGGTGGACTCATGAACATTAACATTAGCCAATGTGAGAGAGGCCTTCAGTTGCTTAGAAGTTACCCTGGGGTCCTTTGTGACCTCGCTGACTATTACACGCCTTGCTCTTGGAGTGATCTTTGTTGGTCGACCACTCCTGGGGAGGGTAACAATGGTCTTGAATTTCCTCCATTTGTACACAATCTGTCTGACTGTGGATTGGTGGAGTCCAGACTCTCTATAGAGATGATTTTGTAACCTTTTCCAGTCTGATGAGCAACAACAATGGTTTTTCTGAGGTCCCCATAAATCTTTTTTTGTGCCATGATACTCTTCCACAAATGTGTTGTGAAGATCAGACTTTGATAGATCCCTGTTCTTTAAATAAAACAGGGTGCCCACTCACACCTGATTGTCATCCCATTGATTGAAAATACCTGACTCTAATTTCACCTTCAAATTAACTGCTAATCCTAGAGGTTCACATACTTTTGCCACTCACAGATATGTAATATTGGATCATTTTCCTCAATAAATAAATGACCAAGTATAATATTTTTGTCTCATTTGTTTAATTGGGTTCTCTTTATCTACTTTTAGGACTTGTATGAAAATATGATGATGTTTTAGGTCATATTTATGCAGAAAAATAGAAAATTCTAAAGGGTTCACCACTGTATGCCCAATGTCACCTGATGAGTAAGAATGGTATCCATTTTGCGCTGAATGCAAGCAGGGACTCCAGCAAAACTAACTATGACAGCATAACTAAAAGGGGAGAGCCAGAAGGTAACCCAGGCATGAGGGCACCCCACGACATAAGCAGCAGCCACTACACAGTCAACAAACTTGAGTGAGCAAGCGAGTGGGGGACTGACAGCATCCATACATCCCAGTTTACCAAAATGCCCTATGTCTGAGGACCCTCCAGATCTACTCCTTTCCCTCATAAACACTATTAACAAAAGGCTTAACTAAACAGATATGTTTTCAGCCTAGACTTAAACGCTGAGACTGTGTCTGATTCCTGAATACTTGGAAGGCTGTTCCATAACTGTGGGGCTTTGTAAGAAAAGGCTCTGCCCCCGATGTAGCCTTTTCTTGTAATTAATATATAATTGTAGCAAAAGGTGGCTCTATAAAGTATTGACTTTTGTTTTTTTTCGGGGGGGGGGTACTTATTCACACTCCAGATTTGTTTTTTTATCTTAATTATTGTTTGTGTCACAATTTAAAAAACAAACAAACAATGTGCACCTTTTGAAGTGATAGGCATGTTGTGTACCCGTAAATCAAATGGTGCTAACCCCCCAAAAATCCATTTTAATTCCAGGTTGTAATGCAACAAAACAGGACAAACACCAAGGGGGATGAATACTTTTGGAAGGTACTGTACAGTACTTACTTGACTGAGTGAATTCCTTGCTTGTGTTCCCATGCACGAAGCGTTTTGTATTTTCTTACGGCTTTCTTGTCGTAACCAACACCCAGCAAAAATGATTTCACTGTGGATTCTTCTACAGTCACTGTCGATCTTTCTCAGCTTTTCTGCCAATCTTTTAACTTCTGCAGGTCAGTAATTGTTGGAGCACCCAGGTTGACCAACGAAGAAGGCTGCTATCGGTCACTTGAAGGAGAGATGTTCAAAGCGTTCGATATGATATTTACAAGCACATTTTTTTTACTGATTGATTTCTCGAAGTCCACAGAAAAGGCTTTGCAGATTTCTTTAAGCTTTGGTTTAGTTAGTTTTGACACTTCTTTGAAGGTTTTAGGGAGAGTTAAATTTGACAGATTACTGTCAGTGTGCAACACCGTGTTGTTTTAGTTTATATTTTGGTTATCCCCCCCCCCCCCCCCCATCCTCATGGTATGAGGTGATATCCTTGTAGTAGAATAGCCAATCAGAGCATGCGATTACTCATATCCAGTGAATGTGGATAGAATATATATATCCAAAATATAGTTCCATAAGGACACCTAAATCCATCTCTTTCTGTCATTTTCACAGAAGTTGATCCTGTTAGGGGTGTGTGTGGCATTTTGTCTGCTCATCCTCATCATCTCACTCGCTGTTGGACTCGGCTAACATGCAAAGCTGCTGCAGTGTACTGGAAAGTCAGCCTTACATTACTCAACACATTAGAAGAAGCCAGGACGCGTTTCTGAGTCTGTTCGGAACCAGATTGGATAATTAGTCTATCCATAGACCAGTTTCATTGTAATTAGTTAGTAGGTTTTGTATATGGTTTGGGGTCATGCCCTGATAATGTACCAACCTTTCAGTATATTAGTAATGTAGTCTTGACAATGTGTACACTGAGACAATGCAGAAACATGTCACTCTGTGAGCTTACATATCGACTGTTCCACCTACCTCACTCCTTTCTGTCACTCTTGTGTGTATTATCTTATGCCTGCTGTGCATTTGCATGCACGTCAAGACTGTGTAATGTTTGTGACACGTTCCTTTCAGTTCTAATACTGTTTTTGACATGGGCTCACTGACTTCCTCTGATGATGTGCTTGTGCACTACATGAAATGAATGGATCAAGACTTGCACCACAAGGACAACATATTTTAATTCTGTAAAAGGTATGTTGTTCTGCATTCAATTCTGAATTCAACGAGACCAATTTCAAGTAATTTGGATTGAATTTGAATTTTCACCTAATTTGCCTACCTAAAGATTGCACTTTCTTGGTGAAGTCCCTTACTCACCTGGATACTGTAGACCCCATGTGTCAAACAAAAGGCCAAATCTGGCTCACGTGAACTTGGAAAAATCATACTGAAACAGTCAATAGTACTCTACTGCTGAATGTTTTCACACTCTCTAGAAATCCGAGTACATCGGGAGCAGAGTGTGAAACATTGTACAGTGTGTGGAGTCGCATCAAATAGTGCTAACATGCAGACTAAATGAAAATATCAGGATTTTTTAACCTGGGCCCAATTTTTCTATCTCTTTGGGTCTAAATATTTACTAGGGACACAAACGAGTCAAATCGGTCTAAATTGAATTAGAACGCTATAACCAGCAACCGCAAAACGGCTGTACAATGTAATCCTATGGCATCAGTGTTGTAGTCAAGTCACTAAACCTCGAGTCCGAGTCCAGTCTCAAGTCCCCAGTGTTCAAGTCCAAGTCATTAAAGAAAATTTCAAGTCAAGTCCAAGTTGAGTCCACTACTGAGCCGAGTTGAGTCCGACACAAGCCCCGCTATCAACAGGGCAAATAACATGAGAGAGGGTTAACACTAGCTAGTTCATCGGTTAGCAAGCAAGCCCCGCTATCAACAGAACAATGAACATAGTGTGTCACTTACTTCTCTGGGTGGAGTCTTGCCAAAGGTTGTCCCCGTCGTCTCCTCGATAGTTCTTCTACAAATGGAACACATAGCAGTGCATTTTTTCCCACTGCACTCACGTTGATAAAATTATTTAGAAAGTATGTTGTTTATTGTTCTGGCAGTGTGTGACCAGAAACTAATTTAGGTAGGATGAGGAAATGTACATCATAAAATCACAATAGTCTGTATAAGCAAACCAGACATTCTGTATAAGCAAAGTAGACATGGGGCATTTTCTCCAGGCATTTTGGCGCCATTAATGTTAGTTTGTTCCTGAACATGACACATGAACAGGTGAATGTGCATTCTCTTGCATGAAATTAGTATAAAAATTAACGTAGATATAAATATCTTATGCCAAATTATTATGGCATGTTAGAAAAAATAAAGAAAAAAAAATCAGAGTCCTCGTCTCCAATTTACGAGTCCAAATGCAGTTAATGCATGAGTCTGAGTCCAAGTTCGAGTCATCAGTGCTCAAATCCAAGTCAAGTCACGAGTCCTTAAAATTAGGGCACAAGTCGGACTCGAGTACTACAAGCCTGTATGTGGTAATCCTCCATGTCAATCTAAACCACATCTTTTCACCACTGACAGGCTCATAAGGTTATTATAAGTGTCTGACAACATGAAAAAAATCTCTACAGAGATGTACCTGTGTCTGTTTACCTCACTAGCTGTGAAGAAACTGTATACAACGACTGTTTCAGGAGCCATTGTTTTCTAGTCAATGCATGTGCACTACTCTTGATGTAATTCACACTCACGTTGATAAAATGATTTAGAAAGTATGATGTTTATTGTTCTGTCAGTGTGTGACCAGAAACTAATTTAGGTAGGATGAGGAAATGTACATCATAAAATCACAATAGCTTTCCTGTTCTGTAAATGTATTGTGGTAAGTGTGATGCGCTCGGGCATTTCAGGTGGATATCGGACAGCAGTGATTAAACCAATTTGTTATCTAATCACTTAAGGCACAGTCTACCAGCAAACCAGCTTCCCATATTTACAATATAGCTATAAACTACCTTTACCATACAATAAATAATAATAACATAATAATAATAATAAAAATAATAATAACAGCAGGCTGGAGTTCTTCACTGGCTCTCACCTCTGTATTTCTTATAGCCTTTATATTTTAGTTACCTGGCTAGTAGCTTTCAAAGAGAAACAGAAAAGATACATCATCCCAACTGGCTGATCCTGTTTCTCATCACAGCAGCTGGTATCCAATAAAATGTAATTACACAAATGAGTGTATTCATTCATCTCATCTCATCTCATTATCTGTAGCCGCTTTATCCTTCTACAGGGTCGCAGGCAAGCTGGAGCCTATCCCAGCTGACTACGGGCGAAAGGCGGGGTACACCCTGGACAAGTCGCCAGGTCATCACAGGGCTGACACATAGACACAGACAACCATTCACACTCACATTCACACCTACGGTCAATTTAGATTCACCAGTTAACCTAACCTGCATGTCTTTGGACTGTGGGGGAAACCGGAGCACCCGGAGGAAACCCACACGGACACGGGGAGAACATGCAAACTCCACACAGAAAGGCCCTCGCCGGCCACGGGGCTCGAACCCAGGACCTTCTTGCTGTGAGGCGACAGCGCTAACCACTACACCACCGTGCCGCCCATGAGTGTATTCATTAAAAAAAAAAGTTTATTATAATCTTTGTAATAAATGTTATTTAAATAATATTGGCTGGTTGTTGTTGTTTTTTTTCCCGCGGTATATCAGATATATTCCAGTCAGCTAGCATGATACTGAACGAGTCGAAGATGACTAGCTGAATGGAATATATCTGATAGACTATGAAAAAAAGTCAGCCAATATTATTGTTATTATAAATACACATTCCTTTCTGGTGTTCAGCGCATCTTTCTCTTTCAAAATTATCTCAAAATCTTCCGTATTTAACCAAGCAAACCTGGCGGCCGTGTTTGTTTACAGATTGTCACAGTCGCTCGCTAGCGTGGAAGTTTTACATCTCCGTCATGTCTTTCTTCCAGTTTTTCAATGTCCGTTGGTATGTTTTTCCCTTGTAAATATGCATGAAGAATAGCAAATGAAGGTTTAGTAGCCTTTTGGGTGTTCAATGCGTCTTTCTCTTTCCTGGTGAACAAAGAAATCCTTCTGTGCATGCGCAGCAGAAAAGTTTCTCATTGGGTATTCACATCAGCTCCGACATGTGACGTGATGGTTTCTTGACAACCATGCAATATCGTAAACCATAGTCAATGCTCATTCTCCATTGGGTAGTGATGTAATACACGTAGGATAAGCGATATGCTAACAATATTGCATACTATCAAATCAAATGAATGAAACCCGCTAGAAGGGAATAGAACACGTTTTTATTCCATTGAAAGTGTCCTGTATGTATATTAATTCCTAATAGTGCATACACATTTTTTTAGCCCTTCTTTTTCCTAGAATCATCCTATTCTAATTTCAGAGCTTATGATTATGGATGATAATTGATAGTGTGTGTTAAATCAGTTTTTTAAAAAATCATTGACTTTAAGGCTGGTCAGGATCTCACAAAAATGTTACACACAATGGGTGTGCTAAAAATGATGTCAGGGTAACAAGGTGGTAACTTTGCTACAAGCATGAAAACAAGAAAATTATGTTGGTACAGAAAGGAAGCTCAGTGGTGATGAAAAGAACCAACACAAAGTACATCTTCATCTGCCACGAAAATGAAAGAATGACCAAATCTCAATGAAAAGCTTCTCCACATGCATTTGAGTCATTCCCTGAGAATTTTAAGGTCTTGTCTGAGGAACTTCAAGGATGAGAAATGACGATGAGGAAGTCAAAGAGTGCAGGTTAAAAAAAAACAGTATTAGTACAGCTATTATCTTCTGTGAAGATGTGTGCCTTATTTCTTCTTGATACGAGTTATAAATGGAGTTCTGACACCCCCGTGTGGTGTGTGTTTTATGTGTATGCATCTTCTGCATGTCCGGCTTTGGTTTTAGTTTTGTTACTGACTGTATGTGAATATAAATCTCACTCTGGTTTTTAGTATAATCCTGCTGCCTTAACTTTCAGGTCTTTCTAATAACAAAATCTAGTAATACTAGTGAAATGATTGATTAACTCTCCAATTCTTTTCTTCTTATGCTGCCTGGACTTCTTGTTAATACTTGTGCAGAAGAAAATTATGATTCTTATCTGCTGTGTGGTGCTAGGGATCGTTATTGCTTCCACTGTGGGTGGGGTGTTGGCCTGAAGCACACGATGATTCAAATGTACAATAAAAATGTAACAGCAAACGCATACATACGCATAATCACACAGAAAAAAAAAACACACACACAACACAACACGCTGTTCCTTGGCAGCGTACAATCAGTTTTAAAAAAAATGGAATCATGTAAAGAAGGGAAGGGAGAACTGGAGAACATGAAGATTTTTTTTTTCCGCATGAGGCTGTATATTGTAAATGTGCAGTTCTGCAATGTGTTGCCCTGGATGCCCTGTGTCCTTGTATAGAAAACATAAAAATAAATTTAATTAATTTTTTCTCATTAAATATTAAATTGCTAATAATAATCATAATTGCCGTGTTACTATCAAGAAATCAAACCTGATCACTGCCATTGTGTTTCCGCAGTGCTGAGAAAGCCAGGCAAAGCTGAATGTGCAAATATTGCATATTCTTCTTCCAAAAATGATATTAAAGCAAGGACGTCAATGATCAGTGCCCGGTTGTTTGAAACATGATTATCTTTTAACCAATGTTTAAATCACTACAGTATATTATTATTATTATTATTATTATTATTATTATTATATAACCTATTATTAAACTGTTGTTCAAAACTCTGTTAAAGTTAACCAAGTGGTTAAAGTTAACATACCTCCCAGCCTCCGTTACCTTTTAACCAAGTGGTTATATAAACATCAAAATGGCGTTCATCTTACAGGCGAGCGCTGGTGGTATGTTCCTGATTGTTAATGCACGCTGTCCAAAACAATTCAGACAAGGACCAAACAAGTTACTTTGATACAATGACACAGAACTTCGACATCGGTACTGATTTGGTATCTCTCTGTTATATATTTGATTTGTTGCAAGAATATTTGGAACGCCCAACGCGAAGAAGCCATGCATTGTCTGTTGAGGAGCAGGTGCTCATTGCCCTTAGATTTTATGCAAGTGCAGTTTTTTCCAAGTCAGGAGACTTGGTGGGCGTGGCATTGTGGGATTGATTTTGACACGGTGTGACATCATAACCAACTGGTTAGAGCTAAACGAATTGGTTTGCTAATGGTATGGTTAAATTAGCTTCAAGAAACGATTTTTAATGGCAGATTAAAATTTTTAACGGCTGGTTACAGGTTAACCTGCCGTTAAAATAACCATGATTTGAACAACCGGACCCAGATGGTTAAAAGTTAAACAGATCTTATGTTGCTGCTTTGTTGGGACAGAACCTTTGAGACTGAATAATTCTGCTGATATTGATTTGCCACTTTTTTTTTTTAGTAAGATAAACTAGAAAATTGAAAGACGAAAAAAAAAATCCAAAACTGAACACAAAAACATTGCATTTTCCATAATCTAGTTCACTGAATGAAGCTCATAAACTGCTTAATACTAAACTGATGAGAATCAATAAAATAGCTTAGAATATTTTTCAAAACAGAGCCCCTGATTTGTACAGAGCTGCTGAGATGACTTTGTGGATATTATTATTATTTTTTTAAATAAGGCGTGAAAATGAATTAATACATTTGTAACACACAAGACTCTGGAGAAGGTTGAGGGCTCCATGTGCTGAAGGATTTATTAGGAAATAAAAGTTCATAATCCAGAAATCAACATGATCAAGGCAAAACGCGGGCACAATTGGCAAATCCAAAAGAATGAATGAGAAAATGAGGCACTTGATCAAGGTTTCGAACTTGTGCACAATGAATGAGCCAAGACTTGTTTATGATGTGTATCTTCTAAACTATATGTCTCCTGGCTAGGACTTATTATCTTGTGGCCAGGAGATACCAAAATCACGGCCAAGAATTGTATAAGTCGACTGCCAAGCTTAATATATTAGGGAAAAGTTATACCAAATACGTGACGTCCGGTTAATTATTCAGCTGGACCTGGTAAAAAGCCTATTCTTACGGATAATTCACTTAACATGATGCAAACTTATAGTACATCTATATCACAATGCCTGTGACTACAGGGTGTCCTTAAGCGAGTCATTGTGAGATTGATGTTACACTTTACTCCATGCTTATATTCCTGTAGCTTAGGGGTATAATGCAGTGAAACTATCCACACCTCCATCTGTATCTGTTTAGTTCCAAATATTCATATCTGTATTCAGATATTTTTAATGAAACATGATCCCTACTATGTCTAACTATTGGAGGGGAAAAAACACTCATAGGAAGAAATACAAGGATTGTAAGCATGTGCTCTGACAGTTCCTCAACCTCAGCTACATCACTCGAGTTGTCAGCTAGAGATGTGTGCAGGACTGTTTTTTAAATTTGACTCACACACTTGCGATTTTTGTTTGCACCTATTTGTGATCTATTCTAATAAATTTGTTTCCCAAAATAATAACAAGCTAATAGAATAATTTAGACCACTGCAACCTGACCAGGCAGTTACTAAGGATGAATTAGGCGTTAAAATGAATGAATATATTTGTAATACACAAGACGCTGGAGAAGGTTGAGGGCTCCATGTGTCCAACCTTCTCCAGAAAAAAAAAAACAGATGCGCCTCCTAGTCATGTCTGTTTGTTCTGGTTAATGTATTTGTTTTCATCACCAGAGTGATGAGCTTAATAGGACCCTGTTTTTTTCAAAAATGACTTCCATTTCCCCCCTTAAATATTTAATATAATTTTCCAAATTTTACCCTGATCTAGATTTACTTGAAAATCCAATTGAAGTTACCAGTTTGTGTTTTTGAAAGCATTTTTAAATATTTCAAGGGGGAGATATTGCCAGATGTGTGTAAACACTTAGCATTTTCTTTATTATAGCCCTTCTTGCAGCTGCTTCTTTGCCAGTGGCTATCGTTTCCATTCTGCCTTATTTCTGTATACTACATTTAGGTGTGCGTGCGTGTGTGTATAGCTTATATATATATATATATACACACACACATACAGCGCCCTCCACAATTATTGGCACCCCTTGTTAAGATATGTTCTTAGGCTTCTATTCATTTTTTTTAATAATATAGGACAACAATGTAAAAAAAGAGAAAAATCCAACCTTTAATTACGTGCATTTATTCAGTGGGGAAAAAATCCCACATTAAGGAATAATTCACATGAAAACACATGAAATCATGTGTGCCGCAATTATTGGCACCCCTGATGTTTAATACTTTGTACAACTCCCTTTTGCCAACAAGACAGCACTTAAGGCAAGGCAAGTTTATTTATATAGCACATTTCATACACAGTGGCAGTTCAATGTGCTTTACAGAAGTAAAATAGATAATACTTAATATTCTCCTATAACATTTCACAAGATGGGAGAATACAGAGAGAGAGATATTCGACCATTCCTCTTTGCACAATCTCTCTAAATCATACAGAGTCCTGGGTCCTCTCCTATGCACTCTCCTCTTCAGCTCACCCCACAGGTTTTCAATTGGGTTGAGGTCTGGGGACTGAGATGGCCATGGGAGGAGCTTGATTTTGTGTCTGGTGAACTATTTTTGTGTAGATTTGGCCACATGTTTAGGGTCATTATCTTGCTGAAAGACCCAGTGACTACCCATCTTCAGCTTTTGGGCAGAGGCCACCAGATTTTGATTTAAAATGTCCTGGTATTTCAAAGAGTTCATGATGCCATTCACCCTAACAAGGTTCCCGGGGCCTTTGGAAGAGAAACAGGCCCACAGCATCACCGACCCTCCCCCATACTTCACAGTGGACATGAGGTGCTTTTCCGCATACTCATCTTTTGTGATGTATTAGAGTGTTTGTTGCCAAAAAGCTCTATCTTGGTCTCATCTGACCAAAGCACATGGTCCCAGTTGAAGTCCCAGTACCGCTTAGCGAACTCCAGACGTTTACATTTATGCTTGTAAGTGAGAAAAGGCTTTTTCCGTGCATGCCTCCCAAACAGCTTGTTGGCATGTACAGTGGTGCTTAAAAGTTTGTGAACCCTTTAGAATTTTCTATATTTCTGCATAAATATGACCTAAAACATCATCAGATTTTCACACAAGCCCTAAAAGTAGATAAAGAGAACCCAGTTAAACAAATGAGACAAAAATATTATACTTGGTCATTTATTTATTGAGGAAAATGATCCAATATTACATATCTGTGAGTGGCAAAAGTATGTGAACCTTTGCTTTCAGTATCTTGTGTGACTCCCTTATGCAGCAATAACTGCAACTAAACATTTCCGGTAACTGTTGATCAGTCCTGCACACTGGCTTGGAGGAATTTTAGCCCATTCCTCTGTACAGAACAGCTTCAACTCTGGGATGTTGGTGGGTTTCCTCACATGAACTGCTCACTTCAGGTACATCAACAACATTTCAATTGGATTAAGGTCAGGACTTTGACTTGGCCATTCCAAAACATTAACTTTATTCTTCTTTAATCATTCTTTGGTAGAATGACTTGTGTGCTTAGGGTCGTCATCTTGCTGCATGACCCACCTTCTCTTGAGATTCAGTTCATGGACAGATGTCCTGACATTTTCCTTTAGAATTCGCTGGTATAATTCAGAATTCATTGTTCCATCAATGATGACAAGTCGTCCTGGCCCAGATGCAGCAAAACAGGCCCAAACCATGTTTCACAGATGGGATAAGGTTCTTATGCTGGAATGCACTGCTTTCCTTTCTCCAAACATAATGCTTCTCATTTAAACCAAAAAGTTCTATTTTGGTCTCATCCATCTACAAAACATTTTTCCAATAGCCTTCTGGCTTGTCCATGTGATCTTTAGCAAACTGCAGACGAGCAGAAATGTTCTTTCTGGAGAGCAGTGGCTTTCTCTTTGCAACTCTGCCATGCACACCATTGTTGTTCAGTGTTCTCCTGATGGTGGACTCATGAACATTAACATTAGCCAATGTGAGAGAGGCCTTCAGTTGCTTAGAAGTTACCCTGGAGTCCTTTGTGACCTCGCTGACTATTACACGCCTTGCTCAGAGTGATCTTTGTTGGTCGACCAGTCCTGGGGAGGGTAACAATGGTCTTGAATTTCCTCCATTTGTACACAATCTGTGTGACTGTGGATTGGTAGAGTCCAAACTCTTTAGAGATGGTTTTGTAACCTTCTCCAGCCTGATGAGCATCAACAATGCTTTTTCTGAGGTCCTCATAAATCTTTGTTCGTGCCATGATACACTTCCAGAAACATGTGTTGTGAAGATCAGACTTTGATAGATCCCTGTTCTTTAAATTAAACAGGGTGCCCACTCACACCTCATTGTCATCCCATTGATTGAAAACACCTGACTCGAATTTCACCTTCAAATTAACTTTTCACATACTTTTGCCACTCACAGATATGTAATATTAGATCGTTTCCCTCAATAAATAAATGACCAAGTATACTATTTTTTGTCTCATTTATCTAAGTGGGTTATCTTTATCTACTTTTAGGACTTGTGTGAAAATCTGATGATGTTTTAGTCAGGCATCACCAAATGGCGGACCTCAGTCCGGATCTGGACCCAGTGATGGTTCTGTCCGGACCCATGACCAATGGTAAATTCACGAGATTAAGTAATTTTCATGGAGCATTATTTTGGATGGTCGTGGCAATTGACAGCGGGCGCTGCTACTCCAGTTAATACGACAATAGCTTCACTCAGTTGAGCCAATAAAATTGTTAGTTTACCCAGCGCACCACAGCAGAGCAACAAGCAGAGAGGAAGAGTGTTAAAGTGCCATTCCACCATTGGATGTATTTTTTTGGCATAAAATATAATATATTTTATGACAACATGACTAGACAGAGAAATCTTTTAGCTTCAAAATGATATATCAAACATAATTTTTTGACAACGACAAGTATATTAATTTTGCGACCAAAGTCACCTACCCTTTTAATTTCCGCGCGGTAGTGAAACGTGATGTCATCGGCAGGTTCCCCTTCTTGTGTACCACGTCACGTGTGACGTGGCACAGATTATCAGCAATGGCGGATAGAACGCGATTGTCAGCTTCGGAAAAGAAGCGAAGGAAAATAGCAAGTGATGCCCAAAGGAGACGGTCGATGGTGAATATCGGCACAGCAATCGACAAGTGGAAATCGCGTTCTATCCACCATTGCTGATAATCTGTGCCACGTCACACGTGACGTGGTACACAAGAAGGGGAACCTGCCGATGACATCACGTTTCACTACCGCGCGGAAATTAAAAGGGTAGGTGACTTTGGTCGCAAAATTAATATACTTGTCGTTGTCAAAAAATTGTTTGATATATCATTTTGAAGCTAAAAGATTTCTCTGTCTAGTCATGTTGTCATAAAATATATTGTATTTTATGCCAAAGAATACATCCAATGGTGGAATGGCACTTTAAGTTCAGAGACAACTGACCGAGACAACATGGCTTGCTCCAAAAGGCGGCGGAAAGTAGACAAGGAAAATCGTTGTTTTAAAGATGAATGGACGGAGAAATATATGTTCATTCTTCCGGCGAGCAGTTCAAAACCAGTGTGCCTCATATGCTCCGAAAACGTGGCATTAATTAAAAGCGGCAACGTGAAGCGCCACTATGAAACGAAGCACAGCTCTTTTGAGCAAAGTTATCCCCTGAAGTCCGAGCTGAGGGCACGCAAAATAACCGAACTGCAAGCACAGTATGACAGGTCTACCCGACTCATCACACATACATTTACAGCCCAGCAACGTGCAAACGAATGTTCCTTAAAAGTAGCGTGGATTTTGGGGCAACATAAAAAAACATTTAGTGATGGGACAGTTGTGAAGGAGTGCTTAAACGCCGTTGCTGAGACATTGATCTGCAAGGAAATGCTGCATTAAGAGAGCATTTTGAGACAACTGACCCTGCTACTTTCTGGTTACAGACTGTTTCTGAGAGTGTGTTCCCTGGTCTAACCAAAGGAACACTGCACACCTTGACTATGTTTGGATCAACTTACAGCTGTGAGTCAGCTTTTTCCACTATGAACATTGTCAAAACCAAGTACCGTTCTAGGCTCAACAATGAACACCTACATATCTACATGAGAATGGCACTAACTCCATTCCAACCAAGATTTAAATTACTGGCTGGTCAGCCATGCCCATTTTTTCTCATTAAGAAAAGTAAAAGAAGAAGAATTAAAAGAGAAAAGTTCAAAGAAAAAATGTTCTGTTTGCATTCCCCCCCCCCCCCCCCCCCCAAAAAAAAAAGCCACTTGTTTTCTGAAGATGTGGACTTTTTTTTTCTTGAAAAGTAGGCCCTCATTTTTTTTAGGCTGGGACCTCCTTATTTTAAGAACAAAGAGAAAATGTTAAGTCAATGCTCTGTTTGCACTTTTTAGTTAATGTTTTCTGAGTTGACTTTTTTACTTGAAGTGTAGGCCTTCAATTCTTCAGGTTGGGACCGCTTTAATTTAAGAGAAAAAGGAGTTATTCCACTCTGTTTGCACTTTTTTATTTATTTTATTCTGAGGTTTCTGTTTTCTTTAATCTAAAATAAAGGCTTTGAGTTTATTTTCCTGGGACTACTTTTATTTATGGTAAAAGTTCATTTCCTGCATTGGAAATTAACAATAAATATGGTTGAAACCATATGAAAATGTGGACATAGGGGAAGGCTATAAGACACAAGCTGGACTTCGGTTCGGACCTTCTACTTGGACAAAATTTAATAACTGGACCTCAGTGACTTTTAATTGAATACCCGTTTTAGGTCATATTTATGCAGAAATATAGAAAATTCTAAAGGGTTCACAGACTTTCAAGCACCACTGTAGATAGCGCCTGATGGTTGCTATGGAGACTTTTTGACCCCAAGATGCTACTCTTTGATGCAATTCTCTAACAGTGAGCTTTGGAGAACTTTTTACTTCTTTTACCATCCTCCTCACTGTGCTTGGTGGCAAGATAAACTTGCATCCTCGTCCAGGCTTGTTTGCCACTGTTCCAGTTGTTTTAACTTCTTGATGATTCCTCTAACTGTAGATATGGGCAGGTGTAGGCGAGTGGCTATTTTCTTGTAGCCATTGCCTGACTTATGAAGGTGCCTTACTTGAATGGTGTGTTCTCTTTCCTTTCTCATGTTGAAGTGTGGATAAGAAAAATAGGCCTCTGTGTCACATCATTTATACCCCAGGAAAACAGGATGTGATGAATTACTAATTAAAGGTTCCTAGATACTCTGATCAACTTTATAAACTACAGTAGGAATGACAGAAATGCTTCAATTACATTTATTTTCTAGGAATTGTTATGGATGCCAATAATTGTGGAACAGGTGATTTTCATCTCATCTCATTATCTCTAGCCGCTTTATCCTGTTCTACAGGGTTGCAGGCAAGCTGGAGCCTATCCCAGCTGACTACGGGCAAAAGGTGGGGTACACCCTGGACAAGTCGCCAGGTCATCACAGGGCTGACACATAGACACAGACAGCCATTCACACTCACACCTATGGTCAATTTAGAGTCACCAGTTAACCTAACCTGCATGTCTTTGGGGGAAACTGGAGCACCCAGAGGAAACCCACGCGGACACGGGGAGAACATGCAAACTCCGCACAGAAAGGCCCTCGCCAGCCACGGGGCTCGAACCCGGACCTTCTTGCTGTGAGGCGACAGCGCTAACCACTACACCACTGTGCCACCACAGGTGATTTTATGAAAAATAATTATTTCTTAGTCAGGGATTTTTTTTTTAATTTACTTGAGTTAAGGGTTACATTTTTCTACAATTTTCAGTGTGAGATTATGCTTCTGCAATAAAAATTGAATTTATTTTAAGGCTTTTAACACATCTTAACCAGGGGTGCCAATAATTGTGGAGGGCGCTGTATGTATGTATGTGTGTGTGTGTGTGTGTGTGTGTGTGTGGGTGCATGTGACCTGCATGAATGAACATTGTGTGCATGCCAAGTGGGGGCCAAGTTCTGTATGTGTGTATTAAAAGCCTGTTGAAGTGTCTGTAATATGCCACTTGTGTCTTTGTTCTGTGGAAGGTGTACATTACTATAATAGTACTGGGGTGATGTCAAAGTCCCTCTGCGCAGATGCTACCAATGACAAAACTGACAGTGTGTATGGAACACGATGTGATTTGAATATATATATTGTTGGTGGAATTGATCAAGGTCATGATCCCATGTTTCTGTCTCACTTGATAAGAATCTCGAAGACTCAAGTGAGCAAATCAAAAGTGCTTTCCTGATTTATTCTTGTTTTGTGAACACTACCCAGCTAGCTCATTCAGCTGGGTGAAAGAAACAACCAGACCACCTACTTATGTCACTGCCTCTGCGTTGTGAATAAATGTTATGTATGTTTGTGTTTTAGGTTTAATTTTTAAGTAAATATTGTCGGAATACCAATCCTACTGTCCTGTCATTATTTCCTCGGAAAGAAATGCTTGGTGCACCAATTACAAAACTTGCTTCTCAACACAACCTCATGATTCTTTTTTTAAAGGTAGACTGCCTTTCAGATTTTTCAAGTGTAGGTCATAAAAAGAATTTTCCCCGACACCTAATTATTTTTGTTTAGTGGACCGAAAGTTATTGAATTCGAATCACAGACTTCCAATTTTATTAGTTTTTTTTAAATAAATAGAACAAATAATGACTTTAGGGCCACATGGCCCTAAATTCTCCACTATTTTTTTCCTGTTTTACCATGACCCAATTCAAGATACTACATCATGCATCACGTGGTGGGCTTTCCCTGTTCATGCAAGGCATTATGGGATACAAATTTGAAACGGGAGAGAAAAATGGAGGACATGAATGAAACTTGGAAGACTGACTACAGTAACGGAAAATGAGAAGAAAAAACATTATGTTGCAAAAGACAGGAACCAGAGAACTAAATTAATATCTATTGGTAGTCAGCAAGCACCTCGGTGTGATCAGCTGTTCGTTTAGTGACAGAATAATGTAACTGTCGGTGTATGGTCAAGGTAAAGCTACAGATGGTAGTAATGCAACACTGTGGATGCCAGCTACTGTAAAACCCAAAAGAAGAAGAAAAAGGAGGTGGTAAACCTGCACATGCACTCACCAGACTTTGTCTGTCTGCTTGACTGCACAAAGTGAGTGATTTCATGCGCATTATTTGCTAGGGAATCCCTTCAAATTAAATAACTTCCCAGCCACAGAATGGCTTTTTTATTTAAATTTTAAAAAATATATATTTAAGATATTGCAGAAATAAACATGTATCACAATGACCAAATTTCAGAGGGAACTAAATTTCACTAATTTTATGAAATCGAAAGGCTGTATAGTTTTAACATTGTTTAATTTACTCCTTAACATAAGTTACACTTGCACATGCAGAAAGTCATTTACTCTCAACAGCAGGACGTCATCTCACTTTGCCTTGTCAAAGCTAAGGGTATCTGTCGTCTCCCATCAACCCAAGAAAACTTTCTTTGTGGCCAGGAAGAGAAAGTTCCTTAAGAGGCATTTAATAATCATCTCCGCCATTTGATTCTTGCAGTACTCAAGGTTCTATGCTTCCGCTAGGCCCAGACAACACTTTTTTTGGGGGGGATTGATGGTGAGTTCATTACAATTTTAGCAGCAGGATGATATCCCAAGTGTTGTGGACACTCACAAGGTATGTTTTATTTATTTTTATTTTATTGGTTTATTTGATAGGGATATTACATCTATGTATAAATACATAGTGTAAAGACGCTGGAATTAGCATAACTGCTAATTTTCATCCGTTGTCCCTAGGCAGGTGACAAATCCTGCCTAGGGACAATGTAGGAGGAAAGGCAGGACCTTGTATTCCCAGGGCTTTCTAAATGTGCTAAACAGCTGTTTCTGGTACTAGGAGCTGCAAGTAGTAAGGGATGAGCTCTTTTAATACAATGTCCAAAACCTGGCTGTACCAGGAACAAATTTAGCAATTCCTCTGCCTCTCTTGTTGGCCTACAGTCAGACGAAAGATACTGTGAAGCAGTGGCAGATCCAGGAAAATGGGAAGGGGGGGGGGGGGGGGGCGTCAACTCAGTAAGGCTGGGGGTCTGGGGGACATTCAGTGACATACAGTTAGGCCCATAAATATTTGGACAGAGACAACATTTTTCTAATTTTGGTTCTGTACATTACCACAATGAATTTTGAACAAAACAATTCAGATGCAGTTGAAGTTCAGACTTTAAACTTTAATTCAGTGGGTTGAACAAAATGATTGCATAAAAATGTGAGGAACTAAAGCATTTTTAAACACAATCCCTTCATTTCAGGGGCTCAAAAGTAATTGGACAAATTAAATAATTGTAAATAAAATGTTCATTTCTAATACTTGGTTGAAAACCCTTTGTTGGCAATGACTGCCTGAAGTCTTGAACTCATGGACATCACCAGACGCTGTGTTTCCTCCTTTTTAATGCTCTGCCAGGCCTTTACTGCAGTGGTTTTCAGTTGCTGTTTGTGGGCCTTTCTGTCTGAAGTTTAGTCTTTAACAAGTGAAATGCATGCTCAATTGGGTTGAGATCAGGTGACTGACTTGGCCATTCAAGAATATTCCACTTCTTTGCTTTAATAAATTCCTGGGTTGCTTTAGCTTTATGTTTTGGGTCATTGTTCATCTGTATTATGAAACGCTGACCAATCAGTTTGGCTGCATTTGGCTGGATTTGAGCACAGTATGTCTCTGAATACCACAGAATTCATCCGGCTGCTTCTGTCCTGTGTCACGTCATCGATAAACACTAGTGACCCAGTGCCACTGGCAGCCATGCATGCCCAAGCCATCACACTGCCTCCACCGTGTTTTACAGATGATGTGGTATGCTTTGGATCATGAGCTGTACCACGCCTTTGCCATACTTTTTTCTTTCCATCATTCTGGTAGAGGTTGATCTTGGTTTCATCTGTCCAAAGAATGTTCTTCCAGAACTGTGCTGGCTTTTTTAATGTTTTTTAGCAAAGTCCAATCTAGCCTTTTTATTCTTGAGGCTTATGAGTGGCTTGCACCGTGCAGTGAACCCTCTGTATTTACTTTCATGCAGTCTTCTCTTTATGGTAGATTTGGATATTGATTCGCCTGCTTCCTGGAGAGTGTTGTTCCTGGAGAGTGTTGTTGAGAGTGTGTTCCTTGGTTGGCTGTTGTGAAGGGGTTTCTCTTCACCATGGAGATTATTCTGCGATCATCCACCACTGTTGTCTTCTGTGGGCATCCAGGTCTTTTTGCATTGATGAGTTTACCAGTGCTTTCTTTCTTCCTCAGGATGTACCAAACTGTAGATTTTGCCACTCCTAATATTGTAGCAATTTCTCAGATGGGTTTTTTCTGTTTTCGCAGCTTAAGGATGGCTTGTTTCACCTGCATGGAGATCTCCTTTGACCGCATGTTTTCTTCACAGCAAAATCTTCCAAATGCAAGCACCACACCTCAAATCAACTCCAGGCCTTTTATCTGCTTAATTGAGAATGACAGAACGAAGGAATTGCCCACACCTGCCCATGAAATAGCCTTTGAGTCAATTGTCCAATTACTTTTGGTCCCTTTAAAACAGGGTGGCACATGTTAAGGAGCTGAAACTCCTAAACCCTTCATCCAATTTTAATGTGGATACCCTCAAATGAAAGCTGAAAGTCTGGACTTTATGTCCATGTCCATTATATAACTATAACTTGAATATGTTTCAGTAAACAGGTAAAAAAAGAAAATTTGTGTCAGTGTCTAAATATATATGGACCTAACTGTATAAGACAGGTCATGTAAGTGGCCACTTAAGACAGAGCTTAATACTGAGATAACTATAAACAAAGACTAAGAGTTGCATGTCTATAATACAAAGTCAGTAACTGCAATCTGAGCTCCTGAATCTAATAGACCGAGTCCAACTGTACGATGATTGTGTGAGTTGCATGTAAACAAGCCCTACAATAAGTCTTAGTTCCCAAGACTCAGGGGATTTCAAGCAGATTTTCTTCATAGCCATTGCAAAAATCAACATCTCTCACAGACCTATCCAGCTGCTGTTGTAAAAATCAAAGTGAGGCTCACCCCAAAACAGCACATGTCCCATGTACATACACCAGGTATAGTGAGTACAGGGATACCCTATTAATGAATACGAGCAGTAGCTGGACAGCCGACACGTGTGTGTACGCAGTAAGCCTGCTGCAGCATCTTATCATTTTGGCTTGTGAGCATGCATGTTAATGGTATCATGAACATAAAAGGATGGTGCACACCTTTTAGATATAGTCTACAGTGCAGTCTGGGAATACAGGATGTTATTTTGTCAATGCACGAAGTTCCCGTGCCCTGTTAAAATCCAACAGGACTCGCCCAGCTTGCTTTTCACTGTGGTCGTGTCACGAGTGGAAAAAACCTAAGCTCAGATCTACTATTAAAATATACATTTATACCATAAACTCTTCAGCTCAATTCCACATAATAATTTATTTTATTTTTTAAAACCTTATTAATTAAAAAATGGCGGGCATATCTTGGTTATGTGCAATACAATCAAGTCACAATTCCAAATAACCCATCCATCCATCATCTGTAGCCGCTTATCCTGTACAGGGTCGCAGGCAAGCTGGAGCCTATCCCAGCTGACTATGGGCAAGAGGTGGGATACACTCTGGACAAGTCACGAGGTCATCGCAAGGCTGACACACAGAGACAAACAACCATTGACATTCACACCTACAGTCAATTTAGAGTCACCAATTAGCCTAACCTGCATGTCTTTGGACTGTGGGGGAGACCAGAGCACCTGGAGGAAACCCATGCAAACTCCACACAGAAAGGCCCTCGTCGGCCACTGGGCTCGAACCCAGGACCTTCTTATGAATATGATAATCTGAAATGGTTTGGTTTGTAGTATCATTTCATGTTAGACTCTGAACAGACGAGACAGATCTGTTTTAATGTAGTGAACAGGAGAATAAATGTGTACTTCCCGATTTATTAACGAATAACTTTAAAGATCAATAGCTTTAAAGATCAACGGATCTTTAAAGCTATACTGCCTTTCAGATTTTTCAAGTGTAGGTGTCAGTCTGACATGCTTTGGCGCACTCCCCTGAAGAACTCTCTCTGGCGCATTCCAGACTACGCATGCCTCGAGCAACCTCTCGCACGTGCACCTGATTGAGGAGCAATATGTGCTCCTGTATAAGGACTGCTTAGACGCATGCCTAGTGCGAAGTATTACGCTACCGCTTCATCAGTACGCTTTACCGAGCCTTATTACCTGTATCTGATTTCCTGGTTTCCTGATTTTTGTGCCTGTCCCTCGTTCCTGTTTTATTGCTGCCTGTGATATCCTGTTTGCGCCTCGCCCGACCTTTTGCTTGTCTTTACGTTTCTGAGTTTGCCTGCTGATTTGGACAATTTGCCTGTGTTTTGCACTTTCTTATAACTCTGCACTAACATTCACCTCCTACCTCGTACCTGACTGAATACTTCGCCATGCCATGGATGTAGCGGAGTTATTTCAGCACGTGATTTCACACCGCTTCCAGGTGTCCTTTTCTCAGCCCCTCACCTTATATTTCTGGCTGAGTTCTGACTGGAGTCCCCTGGCACCCTACTATCGAATATATTCACAGGGAATTCCTAGGGGATTCAGTTTACAATGTGACAATGAGGACCTCAAAGAGCCCAAGCCACCATAACCGATCTGGGTAAGCTTTGTACTCACGTTTATTTCATGCCGATGGGTGGATTCCCTGATCAGAGTAGAGCACCCATGCCTCTGGAGCTCACAGACCTTTTTTGCCATGCTCTGGTCCATCTTTGAATCTTTGGAAAAGGAGGACCGCTATGAAATTTTTTTTGGAGGAGGCTATCACGCCTGAGACTGACACAGCAGCAGCAGAAGAGGCCATTGCTCCAGAGCTCCCTCCAGTGGTTGACGCAGAGACAGCGGAGGAGGCTGTTGCTCCAGAGCCCCTTCTAGAGGCTGTCGTTCTAGAGCCAGTCTCACAGTGTCAGCACCTGAACCCGAGTCTGCATCAGAACCAGTGCTTGAACCCACACCGGAACCTGAGCTTGCATCAGAACCAGTCCCTGAACCTGAACCAGCTCCTGAACCAGTGTTAGTGCCAGTGTCAGTTCCAGTGCCAACATCAGAGCCCATGCCAGTGTCTGCTTCAGTTCCAGTGTCAGAACCAGAGCACCAGCCAGTGTCAGTCAGCACCAGTGTCTGCTCCAAAACCAGTGCCAGCACCAGAGTCGGGGCCAGAGTCAGACTGAGTCAGCGCCAGTGTTTGCTTCAGAACCAGTGCCAAAGTCTGAGTCAGAGCCAGCACCAATACCTGTTCCAGAATCATTGCTAGCACCAGAGTCTGAGCCAATGCCAGAACCTGAGCCTGTTCCAGAACCAGTGTCCAAAGACAATGGAGCTTCCTCAGGTGACAATGAAGGCATCGTTGTCATCCTGCCGCTGCCTGGCCATGAAGGCAGCGTCAGCGTCCTGCCACCACCCAGCCATGAAGATGTCATCGTCCTGCCACCACCCGGCTATGAAGGTGTCCTCATCCCGCTGCCAGGTCCTGACTAGGACCATAGCAATACCCTGACAGAGCTCAAGCCCATGTCAGAGTCCAAGTCAAGTCCAGAGTTCGAACTAGAGTCCAGTCCTGGATCTGAGTCAAGTTCAGGGTCCAAGTCAAGTCCAGAGTCTGAGCGTGCTTCCTGCCCAGAGCCCAAGTCATTTCCAGAGCCCGTGTCCAATCCAGAGTTCAAATCATCTCCACAGCTCTCAAGCCCAAGTCCAGTCCAGAGCGTGAGCCCAAGTCTAGTCCAGAACTCAAGCCTGAGTCCAGTCTAGAGCCAGAGTCCTCTCCAGAGCCAGAGACCAGTTCAAGTCAGGAGTCCAAGTCTTGTCCTGAGCCTGAGCCCCCACTGGAGCCAAAAAAAGATGGATTTTCGCTCCCAGAGGGAGCTCTTTGGGGGGTTCTGTCAGTCCGGCACGCTTTGGCATGCTCCTCTGAAGAAATCTTTGGTGCATTCCAGACTGCACACACGTCGAACGACCTCTCACACGCGTGCCGTTAATGACGTGCACCTGCACCTGATTGAGGAGCAATATGTGCACCTATATAAGGACTGCTTAAACGCATGTCTAGTGCAAAGTATTATGCAATGTCAGTACGCCTTATTGCCTGTATCTGATTTCTGTGCCTGTCCCTCGTTCCTGTTTTCTTGCTGCCTGTGATATCCTGTTTGCGCCTCACCCGATCTTTTGCTTGTCTTTACGTTTCTGAGTTTGCCTGCTGATTTGGATTGTTTGCTTGTGTGTGTTTTGAACTTTCTTATTAAATATAACTCTGCACTTGCATCTGCCTCCTACCTCATACCTGACAGTAGGTCATAAAAATAATTTTTCTTGACACCCAATTATTTTTGTTTAGTCAACCAAAAGCTACTGAATTCGAATCACATACTTCCAATTTTATTTTATTTTTTTAATAGAACAATTAATGAATTTAGGGATTCTCCGCTATTTTTTTCTTGCTTCACCGTGACCCAATTCAAGATACTACATCACGTGGTAGGCTTTCCCAGTTTGCGCAAGGCATTGTGGGATACAAATTTGAAAGAGGAGAGGAAACTGGAGGATGTGAATGAAATGTGAAAGACCGATTGCAGTAACAGAAAGCAAGAAGAAAAGGCATTACATTGTGAAGGAAAGGAAACGCAGAACCAAAATAATAAATATCCGCGGTCAGCGAGCACCTTGGTGTGATCAGCTGTTTATTTAGCGACAGATTGATGTAACTGTCAGTGCACAGTCAAAGGTAAAACCTGTAGATGGCCGTAATGCAACACTGGATGCCATCTGCCATAAAACCCAAAAGAAGAACAAGAAGAAGAGGAAGGTAAACCTGCACATGTGCACATGGATTTCCTCTGTCAGCTGGACTGTGCGAAGCAAGTGATTACATCATTTACTAGGGAATCCCCTCAAGTTAAATAACTTCCCAGCTTGTTTTTTTAAGATATTGCAGCAATAAAAAAAATATCACAATGACCAAATTTCAGAGGGAACTAAATTTCACCGATTTTATGAAATCAAAAGGCCGTATAGATTTAAAATTTCTGTTTTTGTTGTCAAGACAATTCAAGCCACTAGGTGTCAGGATAGAGGTCTAAGGACATTTATTGTCTCGCAGATCTGTCTTTCCAGGATAATTATAAATGAGGTTAAGGGCATAGCTTTGCATTAACGTTTATAAAGCATGTTTGAATATTTACATGTGAAAATTTTGGAGTACTGAAGCCATATGAACCTAGATTACTTACCCTTTTTGATAAATGATTGATTCGAACATGAGGCCAAATTACACGTACTGAATAAATGTGCGTTTACAATACCTGTGAGTCATAACATATTTACAGTAAATCACCTTAATTTTTTCTGTTCTAGTACTATAATTTTGTTTTTAGCATTTTTCCATTTATAATTGCTTGTTTCTGTTATGTTTGGCATTGCATTCCTTGTGTCATTGGTTCTGCAATTTTGCTACATTTACATAAGCATAGTACATCAAAGACTTCTGACACGTTTCACAATTGTCCCACTGTTACTGGGATCTGAATGAAACAACTTTGTTTTACTCCAAGTCGAAATGCATTCTTGCTTCCGTGTGTTGCATCATGAGAAAACTTTCTGAACTGAGTCAAAGTGACAAAAGCATGCACCACTGCAAGAGAACACTGGTCTTACCTTTCTTTTACTTTCACTTGAATTTCTTTTATTTCTAAGGAACTTTGCAAGTACAGTATGGCATTCCAGGAGCATTTGTCCATACAGAAGGAATGACCACACCATTAATTTGATGTTTGTCCTTCGCGTGCGAAGATGACCACGACTTCTATGAATCACTGGGGGGTGGGGTGAATGCGAAGATGGCTGATTAGGCCAATCTTCGCCTTGAAAAGTCTGTTGCAGTGGGGACATGGGATGTGCAGGGCTGAGCCAAGGGCGGAGGTGGAACTATCGGTGTTTTTCCTTTTCTGCTGACATAGCTCTTTCTCCCTGGTGCACCTCTCCTCAAAGGCAGTCACGCCAGATATTATGAGGGAGCGCCAGACAGGACGGTCCTCAGTGGACTTTTCCCAAGATATATACGGAATGCCACAAAGCTTGAGGGATGCCTTCAAAGTGTCTTTGTAGCGTAGTTTCGGTCTACCAAGATGGCGCTTGCCTGTGGACACCTCGCCATAGAGAAGTCTTTTAGGGAGACGACGGTCGTCCATGTGGTAGATATGACCAGCCCATCGAAGCTGAGAGCATATAAGGATGGCATGGATGCTCTCCATCTTAGCCCACTGGAGCACTTCGGTGTCTGGGACTTTGTCGCGCCACGTCACATGGAGTAGGGTCCTGAGACATCTCATATGAAAGGCGTTGAGCTGCTTGACATGACGACTGTATACGGTCCAAGTCTCACAGGCATATAGCATATAGCAGGCAGAACTACTGCTCTGTAGACTTTGAGCTTGGTGTCAAGGCTCAGTCCTCTGTGCCCCCATACCTTGTCCTTAAGCCTGCCAAAGGCAGTGCTAGCTCTCGCGATTCTGTAGGCCACTTCCTCATCAATATTAGCAGAGCATGAGAGAGTGCTGCCAAGGTATACAAACTTGTCTACCGCTGTTAGACTCTGACCACTGACGGTGATGTGGGGCTCTATATACGGAGCTGCAGGGGCTGGTTGATGGAGGACCTCAGTCTTTTTGGTTGAAATTGTGAGATCGAAGTCATCACAGGCTTTAGCCAACCAGTCCAAGCTACGCTGCATTTCTAACTCTGAACTAGCGTTCAGTGCACAATTGTTAGCAAAGAGGAAGTCACGAGCTGTCTCTTCATGAACTTTTGTCCTTGCTTGCAGCCTCCGAGGGTTGAAGAGTTTTCATTACGATAATGAAAACCGACACCAATGTCACAGTAGGCATCTGACAGCATGGCTGAGAACACCATGCTGAATAGAGTGGGGGCCAGCACGTAGCCCTGCTTAACTCCATTGGTGACGGGAAATGACTGGGAGAACTCCCCATTGTCCTGTACTCTCGCATTCATGCCATCATGGACCATTGCAATGAACTTGCGAGGGCAATCAAACTTGGACATGAGCTTCCATAAGCCTTCACGGCAAACAGAACCAAACGCTTTGGTTAGGTCCACGAATGTGGTGTACAGACCAACGTTCTGCTCCTTGCACTTTTCTTGGAGTTACCGAGCTGCAAAGATCATGTCGATGGTACTTCGTCCCGTACGGAATCCACACTGGCTTTCAGGTAGCAGGCCACATTCCAGGTATTCGATGAGGCGATTAAGCAGAATGCGGCCCAGGATCTTTCTGGCGATGGAGAGCAAGGAAATGCCGCGATGGTTATCACATACAAATCTGTTTCCTTTGTGCTTGTAAAGGTGGGCTATGGAAGCATCTTTAAAGTCCTGTGGGAGCCTTTCTTGAGACCACATCGGATTGAACAGGCTTGTGAGGGTCTCAATCAGTTTAGGTCCTCCAGAAGCATAAATTTCAGCTGGAATGGAGTCAGCACCAGGTGCCTTCCCATTGGGCATGGACTTGATGGCTTTTGATACTTCTGCTTCAGTAGGAGGATCAGTGAGAGTCTCGTTCACTGGGACTTGTGACAATCTTGCTATGGCTTCTTCATTTATGGTGGATGGGCGGTTGAGGATGCTGTTGAAGTGCTCCACCCAGCGCTCAAGGATCTTCCCCCTCTCCGAGATGATTGTGTTCCCGTCGGCACTGAGGATAGAGGACGTTTTAGATGAAGTGGGACCGTACACGGTCTTTAAGGCGCTGTAGAAGTTTTTCATATCATTACTATCTGCATAGGCCTGAATGGCATTGGCCTTCATACAGAACCATTCGTCACGCATACAACGTAACTCGGATTGGGCAGCTCGCTTGGCCTCTCTGAGCGCAGCTTTCTTAGAGGAAGAGGAGGGATCATTGAGAAGTGCTCTGTGGAGATGGCGTTTTTCCTCCAGTATGGACATGATGTGACTATTATTGTCATCAAACCAATCCTGGTGTTTTCGGGTAGTAGGACCGACAACAACAGAGGCAGTAGTGTAAACAGTATCATGAAAACACGCCCACTGAGTTTCCACATCAGCCTCTGCGTTTGTGCTGGGAGTTAATAAATTCTTATCAAGCTCCTCAGCCAGTTCATGCTTGATGAGATCATTATTAAGTTTGGAGACATTCAACCGCTTGGGGACTCTGACACCTTGGGGCCTTCTTGGTGGAGTGATGCAAAGATTCATCTTGGAGATCAATAGATGATGGTCAGTCCAGCATTCAGCTCCACACATGGTCTTGGTGACCCTAACATCTTGTCTGTCCCTCTGCCTGGTGATGACATAGTCCAAGAGATGCCAATGCTTGGAACGGGGGTGCATCCATGATGTCTTGTTATGGGTCGGAAGATGGAAGACTGAGTTGGTGATGAGAAGATCAAAGGCGGCACAGGTCTCAAGTAGGAGGAGTCCATTGCTGTTACACTTGCCAATGCCATGCTTCCCCAGCACACCTTCCCATGACTCGTGGTCTCTGCCAACACGAGCGTTAAAATTGCCGAGAATGATGAGCTTATCTGATCTAGGTACAGCAGCAATGGCGCTCTTGAGATCCTCGTAGAATCTTTCCTTCACATCATCAGGGTTTGTCAAGGTGGAGGCATAGGCACTAATCAGTGTGACAAATCTATTCATGGGAAGTGGCATGCGGGCAGTCATCAGGCGATCGTTTATCCCATTAGGGGGAACTGCCAGCTTATTGGCCAAATTGGACTTAATAGCAAAGCCAACGCCTGCCTCACATCGATCGTTTGATCTGCGCCCGATCCAGAAGAACGTATAGCTGGCAGACTTCTCAGTCAGTTGTCCTTCCTCTGCTAGACGAGTCTCGCTAAGTGCTGCAATCTCCACGTTGTAACGGGCTAGTTCGCAGGCAATGAGGGCTGTCCTTCTCTCAGGTCAATTAGAGCCGGCACGATCCAAGAGGGTCCTTGCTACATTCCATGCAGCAAGAGTGACCAAGGTCACTTTAGATGATTTAGACTTATTTGTTCTCTTCTTGCCGCTGATATGAGACACCCGCCAGCCATGGCATGCTGGCCAGGAGAAAGTGAGACAGGCAATGTTTAGGACACCTTTTCTAGTCCCTTCCCCAGGCTACGGGGGGAAGCAGTGCTGTCCTGAAGAGGGCTGCTTCGTCGACCAGGGGGCTGCCGAATTCCAGTGCTGTCTCATTCACTGCAAAACGACCATATGGCCTGGCCTGCCTACGTGTAGAGTTGTGACTATGACTGCCAGTGAGTCCACACCTGTCTCTTCGCCATGAATCCATCACCGCAGAACTTGAGAAGAGTAGATGGGGATGAAGGGGTAATGTGATAAGGGATGAAGTCATGACATGCGCGTGACTTTGATTAAAGTGAGGGAGAGTTGCACAGCATCAGCCTCACTCTCTCATCCTGAAGTATTTGGACCCAGCAGCAAGACGTAGTCGAGACGGCCAGAGATAAGACAGGATGCAGTGGACGGCCAGCAGAATGCATTTGTCCATCTGTGCCCTGAGCGCTCCACAGGCGCTTGGTGCATGTTGGCCGTTGGCTCACGAGGAGCACATCCGCCCTTTGACAGGTCTTGCTTTTCATCCTGCGGGGTGACATGCCACCCTCCTCACCAGTACTAGGCTGGTGGGGGAGCTGGTTTAGACGCCTACCACTCGTCCATTGCGGCAGGTTGTACTGTGTTACAATGATGGCAGTAGCAAGGGAAATATCCCCTGCCCTGACAACAACCATTAATTTATAAAGTTATTAAACACACAATTATCAATTTCCCATAAAACAGAAACCTTGTTGTGGCAGCGGGGGCGTGGTCAAGCGTCGGTCTGTGACCGGAGAGCGGAGTCGGGGAAGGTAAGTGGCAGAATCACTGCACCTGATATCAACTTGTGTTTGTGTGTCTTCCCCAGTGACCGCGCCCTATATAAGGAGAGAGAGAGCAGAGGAAGGGAGCTCTCTCCCCAACCAGACAAATGATGTGTGCGTGCGTGTCTGTGGTACTGGGAGATTGTGAAAGCTGAAAAGTGGAAAATAAAGAGTTTTCAAAACTCAGTTCTGGCCTGCCGTCCTTCTGTGCTCCACCCACCCACTCAAAGGCTTACAGTGGTGCCAAAACCCAGAACCGGAGCACAGAGGATAACAGCCCCATGGAGTCCTCCCCCTTCGCGGACCTGATCCACGCCCTCGCCACGGCCCAACAGAGCCAGCACCAGGCGCTGGTCGCCCTCCGAAAGGAGCAATCGCAAAGGTTCGAGGCCCTGATGCTGGCGCAACAGGAAGATCGTCAGGCGTTCCGGCACCTCCTCGCATCGGCGGGGTCCACCACCTCCACCGCCGCGGGCCTTCCCCACCTCACCCTAATGAAGATGGGCCTGCATGACGACCCCGAGGCCTTCCTTGCACTCTTCGAACAAGCAGCAGAGGCCTGGGGCTGGCCGGTGGAACAGCGCATGGCGCACCTCCTGCCCCTGCTAACTGGCGAGGCGCAGCTGGCCGCGGTACAGCTCCCCGCCTTCAGCCGGCTGGTCTATGTGAACCTGCGCCGGGCCATCTTCCAGCATGTGGGGCGCACCCCAGAACAACAACGCCAGCGCTTCCACACTCTACGCCTAGAGGAGGTCGGCCAGCCATTCTCATTTGGCCAGCAACTCCGGGACGCCTGCCAGCGGTGGCTGAGGGCTGACAACCGCGACGCCGAGGGAATCGTCGATCTGGTGGCACTGGAGCAGTTCATCGTCTGACTTCCCGAAGGGACCGCGGAGTGGGTCCAGTGCCATCGCCCGGCGTCGCTGGATCAGTCCATCGAGTTGGTGGAAGATCATTTGGCGGCTGTTCCCACGGCAGGATCGCAGATATCTTCTTCTCTCTCTCTCTTCCCCTCCCCTTCTGTGTCTCGTCCTCGCCCCGTTCCCCCACCGCGGAGGCGGGGGCTGGCTCCACCCCAGCTGGCCCGTTGCACCCATGGTGCCCTCCTGTTTCCCACTTGCGTGTCTGTCTCTCTCCCCCCTCAGGTGAGTGAGCCCCAGAGCGCCGGTGCAGAGAGAAAGCCCGGGCCGGTTTGCTGGCGCTGCGGGGAGCCAGGGCACCTCCAGCATCAGTGCTCTGCAATGGAGGTGGGGGCGGTGGTCTGGATCCCCGATGCACCAGGAACCGCCCTCGATCGGGCCGGAGCGTATCGCATACCGGTGAGTGTCCAAGGGGATACATATGTGGCAGATCACAGAATCCAGGGACACATGTCTGCCTGGGGGCATTTTGAGTTATTGACAGATTCAGAAAGTACAGCCTCTAAGCTTTCCAATGATGCCTTCCATGTGGAGATCTGACAATATTTGAAGAATGTGTGGCCTTTTGAAAGTGTATACTTCTTAAAACAGAAAAGGGAGAAAATCGCCCTCAAAGTTTTCCATCTTAGCTACTCTGGGTGTAGGGCGGGCACATAATGGTGCTCATCTGCATGACATTAAGGAAAGCCCTACGAGCTAGCACGATGCTACTTTCATGTAAACAAAGATCACCACGTCAATTTTGCTTCCATGCAAAGTATACCCAACACAATTATGAAGTACAAAAATAAGTCCTAAAGTATACTTTAACGTTTTGTGGTTGAAAAATTACTCACACCGTAAGAAAGAAAGATAGCACGATGATGACACAACTAACACAACACTAGTTTCATGTAAAGCCTCGGTCACAACCGGCCGTACGGTACGTGCTCCTACGGCCGGTCTACATGCAAAAAACGCAAGAAACGCATGAGGGCGCGCATGAAACGCACGAGAGCGCGCATGAAACGCACGAGAGCGCGTGTGTGATGCGCTGATTTTCGAGCCGCAGACCGGCCGCAGAGGTTCTTTGTCATGTCAAACAAACTCTACGGGCGCTTACGTTTTTTTCAGGTTGCAAGACAAACTTACGGCCAGCGCGTGTCTTTCTCCATGAACAAAAAAAAACCACAGCCATTTGGGAAACGCCAAAAATCACACGGCCAAAAAATCGTACGTCCGGTTGTGACCTAGGCTTAACCAAACCACAACAGTCTCCGTTACATGCAAAAATAACCACACAGCCTTAGATTAATAAACTTACCCCATCAGAAAGAGAAACGGCGCACACACCAATGCCTCCGATGGAATGTAATCCTAGAACGGTCTGTGTATCATCCGATCATTCAAGTATTCCATTCAATCTGGAAAACGAGGTTGCTGGTTTTTTTGCTAGAAATGGTTATCTCTGATGTAAATACCGTGTGTCTGTTTGCTTCGTGGTGTTTCAGCTCCTCTGCACTCTGTTTAGCTTGCTCATTCCATAGTGAAATTACATGCCTGTATGCAGCTAAGTAGCCATGCGCTCAGCCCGTATCATACAGCTGATTCGCGAAAAAAAAAAAAGACTTAAATCATCATGTGAATGGCCCATATGGTAATTTACCCACACCCCCCAGCAGGCTACAGTCCTGACAAAAACGAGACAATTTGCAACAAAAAAATGTATGCTTTTCCAACAAAACAATCTATTATCTGAAATACTGATTGCATTCTTCAAGATCTCAACTTGCACATGATGGAAAAAAACAAAAATCTCAAATTTCGAAAAAAAATGCTTCTTTTGCGATTTTTTCGGATTCGTTTCAGCCGACATGTGTCCCTGGATTCGGTGAGGGGTCACATATCAGGCTTTGGTGGACTCTGGCTGTAATCAGACCTCAAGCCACCAAAGCCTGGTGCAAGACGAGGCATTGGGGGGAGCACAATTGGTGAAGGTGTTGTGTGTGCATGGGGATTCTCACAACTACCCTTTAGTGTCGGTCCACATTCTATTTCGAGGGGAGAAATTTAATGTAAAGGCGGCGGTTAATCCTCGCCTTACCCACTCGATAATTTTGGGGACTGATTGGCCGGGATTTTGGGAGTTAATGACTCATTTAGTGAAGAGTGGGTCCTGCCGTAGTTCAGCAGGGGGAGGTTCCGGTGTGGCATTGGCGGAAGAAGCTGTCACAGAGCTGTCTACATCATCACCGTGTCAGAGTGAGGAGCAGCAGGCTCCTCCTCCCTCTCTCGGGGAATCCCTCGTGGATTTCCCATTAGAGCAATCGCGAGATGAGACTCTATGGCATGCATTTGACCAAGTGAGAGTAATCAATGGTCAAACGCTCCAGCCAAACGCCACCCTGTCCTTCCCCTATTTCTCCATTATGAGGGATAGATTATACCGAGTGACGCAGGACACTCAGACTAAGGAGACGATCTCACAACTTTTTATCCCAAAGTGCCATCTGGAATTGGTATTCCAGGCGGCTCACTTTAATCCCATGGCTGGACACTTGGGGCAGGATAAGACACTAGCCTGAATAATGGCCTGGTTCTATTGGCCAGGGATTCGCGGCGATGTCCGTAGGTGGAGTATGGCATGCCGCGAATGCCAGTTAGGAAATCCAGCAGCCATTCCAAAAGCGCCTTTGCGCCCTCTACCATTAATTGAGACCCCATTCGAAAGAATTGGGATGGATCTCGCCGGGCCATTAGATCGGTCAACACGAGGGTATCGCTTTATTTTAGTTCTGGTGGACTATGCAACGCGATACCCGGAAGCAGTGCCTCTTCGCAATATCTCAGCACGCAGTATTGCAGAAGCACTCTTCCGTGTCATCTCCCGAGTCGGAATCCCCAAAGAGATTCTGACTGATCAAGGCACTTTGTTTATGTCACGCACACTGCGTGAACTGTATGGGTTACTGGGAATTAAGCCGATCCGCACCAGCGTTTATCACCCACAAATGGACGGTTTAGTTGAATGGTTCAATCGCACCCTCAAGAATATAATTAAAAAGTTTGTATGCGAGGACGCACGCAATTGGGATAAGTGACTCGAACCCCTGTTATTCGCAGTGCGAGAGGTCCCACAAGCTTCCACGGGGTTCTTCCCGTTCGAATTATTATATGGGCATAAGCCACGCGGCATCCTAGATGTACTGCGGGAAAATTGGGAGGAGGGACTTTCACCGAGCAAAAATTAAATCCAATACATTATTGACCTGCGCGCAAAACTCCACACACTCACGCACCTAACCCAGGAGAATTTGCGGCAGGCCCAAGAACAGCAAATCCACCTGTACGACAGGGGTACGCACCTTAGGGAGTTCACACCGGGAGAAAAAGTACTCGTACTGTTGCCCACGTCGAGCTCCAAATTGATCGCCAAGTGGCAAGGACCCTTTGAGGTCACAAGGCAAGTCGGGGACATTGACTATGAGGTGAGGCGAACGGACGGGGTGGGGTGCTACAGACTTACCACCTCAATCTGCTCAAACTCTGGAACGAGGAGGTCCCCGTGGCATTGGCATCATTGGTTCCAGAGAAGGCGGAGCTGGGTCCAGAGGTTCAAAAGGGAACATTGACATCACTTACCTCTCCGGTCCCCTGTGGAGACCACCTCTCCCCGACCCAACTCACGGAGGTTGCCCAGTTGTAGACTGAATTTTCGGACGTGTTCTCACCTCTGTCCGGCCGCACCCGCCTCATAGAACACCACATTGAGATGCCCCCGGGGGTGGTAGTGCGCAGTCACCCTTACTGGCTACCCGAACACAAGAAAAAGCTGGTTCTGGAAGAACTCGAGGCCATGCTCGAAATGGGCATCGTTGAGGAGTCCCACAGTGACTGGAGCAGCCCGGTGGTCTTGGTTCCCAAGGCCGACGGGTCGGTCCGGTTCTGTGTGGACTATAGAAAAGTCAACGCGGTGTCTAAATTTGATGCATACTCAATGCCTCGTATTGACGAGTTGCTGGATCGACTAAACACGGCTCACTTTTATTCGACACTGGATTTGACAAAGATTTCATATAAAAAGATAAAAAGATTTCAGACTCTATGAAAATGCAAATTTTCCCCCAGGAAACATTCCATTTTTATCCCAAAACAGTTGTGGTTACAACTGTCACACTGACTGTATACTTAAATAAAATTCTAACTGTTCTCATATTTCTGGGGTATAAGTGGAATGAAACACTTCAGACCATGCTTCTGATTAGTGATTACCAACCCTGTTATTGATTGTTTTCCAATAACTGCATTCCCCATTAAAAAAGTCAGTAAAATTCTGTGAAATCACAACATAAAAATTCTGTTAAGCAAAATACAGTGATAGTGTTTATTTACCAGTATGATATTGTATAATGTTGAGCCAAAAATTATTGTAAATTTTAAAATAAAAAATTGCAAATAATATTGTATTTTATTATGGAAAACACATTTTTGTCAAGGACCAGACAGGAGAGGAGATCAAATGCACTCGAACCACAGTTTATTAAAAACAGGGGAAAAGGGGTTGGGAGAATGTGTGTGTGAAGTTCAGTGACAGGAGGACTGAGAGGCTGGTGACATCTGAGGTCTCCCATCCAAGTACTGACCAGGCCCAACCCTGCTTAGCTTCTGAGATCAGACAGGATCAGGCATAGTCAGAGAGGTGTGGCTGTAGGCTGACAGCTCTTGGGTTTCAGGCAGTCTCCCAGCAAGCAGTCCCTCAGCAGGCAGGAGATAGAGAGCAGGCTGGAACACAGTCACAAATTAGGTAGCAAGATAGGGGACAGAAATGCAGGGTCAGGTTACCAGGGCAGAAGAGTAGGGCTCCAGGTAGGGCTGCTCACACCAGGCAGATGGAGAGGCAGGTGAGCAGCAGGGCTGGGCGAGCTGGAGATAAGGTGAAGGTACAGGAGAGGCAGGCAAGAGGCAGAGTCAACAGGACAGAAGGCAGATCAGGTTACCGGGGCTGGAGAGCAGAGAGAGTCAGATGGAACAGAATATCTTCAGGAGCCAGAGTAGTAGGAACACAGAGCAGGTTAACATGCTGAGAGTTGCAGACGATCTGACACAGAAGCTTGGGAGGACTGCAGTATAAATACACACAGGGGGAAAGCAGGTGATCGGCAACAGCCAATGACAGTCACTGAAAGTTAATAAGAGGAAGTGAGTGCGGGCGTGGCTGGTAATGCTGAGTGGAGATGTTACCTGAAGAGAGAAGCCCACGGGTAGGACCATGACACATTTTTGTATTTTGTACAGAGAAAAGTTGTATCCTTCACAACAACATAAATTATTTTTTTTTACATTTTAGTAGTGTAAAAATAACATTTAACGTCTGTGATTATTAAATCCAGACAAGTGTCTGTGAAATTAACATTAAGATGCCGTAAAATCATGACATCAAAAATCTGTAACAAGAAAAACAATGAATCAGTGTATAATTTAAAGCAATATATTGTAAAAAAAAAAAAAACAGAACAATGAATAATTGTTAATTTTACACTTAGTATATGTGAAAAGGCTCATATTTCCTTGTAGAATTTGTTACTGTATTATAAACATAAAAAATTTAATATTTGAACCAACGTAATACAGTTAAAATTACAATATGGCTTGTTTTAAATAACTGAAATAAACTGCAGCCTATAGCATTTTACAAATTCATATGTTGTGATTTCCAGTTAAATGCTGTAACCAGGGCGCCGCTAGGGGGGAAAAGTTAGGACGATTCTAAGGGCCTGGCACTGACAGGGGGGCCCTGTGAGGGATATTAATATTATTTTAATAGTATTGCCTTGTGTAAGTTTTTGAAATAAAATATTTCATTTCATCTGTTAAAATATGCAAATTATACATGGTTATGATTTGCTATAACATTTTTTTGAATTATTTATGATCTTGTCATTTCACCCCTCCACCCTTTTTACTAATGGTACAGTCTGATTCTGGGAGCTGGATTAGCTCAGTTTAGAGCAGCTGTCAGTTTCTGTCTGCGCGCAACAGAGGTGTACATTCTAGAAGTTGCTAAAGCAGGAGCAAGTGTGATAAATTATGAAGTCCGGATATCACACTGTGTGTGAAAAAAAAATCACCTTTTTTCATAGGTATCTTTATTGTATAATTAAGTCTAGATGTTTTGCCATTGTTCATGTGTGGATTTGTTGATACTGTTAAGTATTTAACTTTAATATTTTGCACATTAGCTGTGGTCATAGATATCATTGCTATTGTTCATGTGTGGATTTATTGATACTGTTGCTAGGTATTTAACTTGAATATTTGAACATTTGCTGTGTTTTCTAATAAATGTGTGATGCCTAAAAGAAACCAAAAACACTTGGTGGATTTCTTGCAGTGCACTATGTGATTGTATCAAAAAACTAGTGTAGTTATTCATCAAGGCATAGATTTGATCATTTCCAATAAGTCAATAAATGGAGGAAACAAAGGAATACATTTTGTAATCCTGATTACTGATGTTTGCTGGAGGGCTCTGGAGTATCCATAATGTGCATACAGAATGTTATAAATCCATACTGATACAGTGATGCATGCAATTTCTCTCAACACAAACATTTGTATTGAATGAACTCCATAGGCTACTGAGTGGCCTAATAATAGTTGCTCATAAAAGAAAAAAAAAAAAAAAAAAAAAAAAAAATATATATATATATATATATATATATATATATATATGTATATATCTTCTATATATATCATGGAATGTTCATTTTAAGGCAACAGTCTATTCAGTCTAATTCTGACAGTTCTGCATTTAAAATGTTCATATACCAAATAATTGTATCAACTAAACTTGCTAGGTAGCTGATCACACGCGTAGTAAAGTAAAAGTGCCAGCCAAAAACAGACTTCAAATTCAGTTGCTTGATCTTGAAAATTTTACCGGGGGGGCCCTAAATTGTAATCTTTCATAGGGCCCAAGATTTCTAGCGGCGCCCCTGGCTGTAACTAGTATAACATGAAGTCTAGAATCAATATAAACTTGTTGAGAACTGAGATCTATGTCAGAGCTTAGCATAGCATTTTTCAAACTGCAGGTACCAATCACAGAGCAGCACTATTTGTGAATTCTTCTGTAATTGGACGCTACTTTATTGCGGGAGAAATTGGCGCGGAGCATACGGACTTGGAGTTGTGGGAGCAGAGGTAGTGAGGAGCAGTATCGCAGAGAGGAATATCGAGGAGGAGCAGAAACAATTAGCGATAAGAAGCAGAGAAGAGTAGGAGCAGGGACAACAAAGAGCGGGGACAGAGGAGCCGCAACGTGGAGGAGCAAAGACAAGGAGTGGTAAGCTAACTGACTTTAGCCACTAGTCTGGACTTTTGCACCTCGTGAGTAGCTAGCTTACAAGTGCTTTCAATCTTTAACATGATTACATGCCGTTTTCGTAGCAAAACACTGCTAACATTGAGATATATAGGGAGTAGTGAACGAGTGAGCAATTTCGGACACAGGGAACATTGGCAGATGTTCGTCACTTTGATTTCCGCTGTACGTTTTACTTCCGTCCTACGATGTCTCGCACAGGTCTCAACGAATCTCATTTACAGCTATTGCTTTGACATATGGACTGATATATTACAGAGCATATTTCACACACTCATAACTAAAAAATTGCCTTCAGTTCCTCTTTAACACGCACAGTAGTGATTGGCTGAGAGCATGAATCAGGTCAGCTCTCGGCCAATCACAGTGCATCTAACATAAGGATACGGAAATTTCTGGAATTATCCAAATCAGTGTAAACAATGACACATGGAACTCCCCGAATGCTGAAAATATGCTTATTCGATCGATAAACGGGAAAAACTCAGGTGGTCTGTATTTGTACGTAATTATGCTTTAAATCTGTAGCTGCTACGCCCAAATCATGTACATTGGCATCTCTGCTTTAGTGGGACTAATGGCACATGGCAGGACTCAGGGACGTTTCTGCTCCCGGAAGTGTAGCTTGATGGATGTTTTTTGTTTTCTGCACCAATCTATAAGTGGAAACTCTCAAGGCTCTTCCCAGGAGAGCGTCGGTTTACGGAACCGGCCTGTCGATCAGACTTTTTCCTTATTCTGATGTCTGATGCGAACATTAAGTCCAGGTGTACAGGTGTTCCTAATAATGTGGATGCTCAGTGCACAGTAATACAGTGTAGAAAAATATCCAGGATGATGCTTAATACGTATAAGATTTCGAAAATAGCGTCGCAGAGAGTTTATTAGTCTATTTAAGTCAGGAATAATGATAACAGCTTAAGCAGATGTCAAGAGATCCATATAGCATGGAAGTTTTATTTTCAGGATTGAATTTTATTTTTGCTTGTCTGTGCATGTGAGGGTGTGAGTGTGTGTGCTTTATCCCATCCATCAGTACCCACTCAGGCCTGGTATTGTGTGTAAATGTATGTGTGTGTGTGTGTGTGTGTGTGTGTGAACACACACACATTTACACACAGTACCAGGCCTGAGTGGGTACTGATGGATGGGATAAAGCTCACACACACACATGCACAGATGAGCAAAAATAAAATTCAATCCCGAAAATAAAACTTCCATGCTATATGGATCTCTTGACATCTGCTTAAGCTGTTATTATCTCCCTATCTGTACCCTGAAAAGTGTCAGGAGCCCAACCATTCGTTTCACCTACATTTGAGTGTGATTCCTTCTTTTTTAGGGCAATCCTTCCACACGGTTTATGCTCAGTGTTGACAGAACCATTGTTCAAGAGAACATCCCCTCCTTTGTGTCATCAGTATGTATGATGTTTGGAAGCTACTACAGCTTCAACATCCATTATCCATCCGAGCTGGCATCCACCCTAGAGTTCCTGCAGAGGTGTGTTATTTTGGATTTTTCAGCCAACATTTTCTCTGTATTGAACTGTAACAACAACAAAAAAGTAAAAAAGTTGCTTGATGTGGTATTTTATTGTTGTTGTTTTGGAAGTTACTTTATCATTAATACATTTTGTCTGTTTTTCTTCTGTTTCCCAAGGTGCTTTTTCTCCATAAATCCTGAGAAGGGGACGAAAGTAGAGAAGACCAGGTGTGGAAGAAGTACCCCTCATGGACTGGTTTTGTAAAAATATGACCAGCACATGCAAGGATCAGTTGGCCAAAATCACATCTACACGTGAACCCCAGAGTCCTCACCTTGATCCAAGACCTTTCAGCTCATGAGTGGCAGGACATCTGAATTACTCAAGTAAGCCATGGTTTGTGGTGATGTCCTAGTCACAGATAAAACTTTTCTATGGGTGGGTTAGTTCTTTAAACTTTAACAGTAAAGATTACAGATGAAAATCTTTGTTTGAAGTTGTGAGTTTGATTGTTTGTGAGTGTGCATGTAAGTCTGTGTCTGTGAGTCTAGTGCATCTGTGAGTCAGTCTGTCGGTGTCTGTGCGTCTGTGTGTTTGTGAGTCTCAGTGTGTCTGTCTCTGTGTGTCTGTAAGTCTGTGTATTTTATCATTAATATATTTGTCTGTTTTTCTTCTGTTTCCCAAGATACTACTTCTCCATCAACACAGAGGGCATGGAAGTGGAGAAGAGCAGCAGTTCCCGTCTACACTTGAACCCCAGAGTCCTAACCTTGATCCAAGAAGGTTTCTTATGGTTGCTTAGTTACTTAAGCTTGAATATAAAGAAACACAAGTGCAGCCAGACTGTCACAACTTCAAACCAATATTTTAATATGTAACATATGTTACATATTAAAATATTGGTTTGAAGTTGTGACAGTCTGGTTGCACTTGTGTTTCTTTATATTCAAGGCTTTATTCCAAATGGTTTTTTTTTCCAAGAGGAAAAGGAAAGGAAATATTTTATTCTTTAGTTTAAAATTAAGAAAAACAAAACACACACGACTGTTGAAAAGTTTCTGAAAAGTATTTTGCATACCTTTTCGAAATAATAAAATGGGGGGTTGAAATGACAAGTTGGTATTGTATTTGTTTTTTAAAAGTTGCTGCATACCACAGGTTACAGTTCTCTTCACATTTATGGTAAAAGTCAAACATAAAAAGAAAGTGCAGTTTAAATGTAACCATCAAATATAGAAGCGTTCAATCTACCTTTTAATGTATAGGAAAAAAAGAAACATTTTATCTGTGTCCCAGTCACAGTTTTCTTGAGGTGGCTTAGTTCTTTTAACAGTAAAGGTTACAAATTAAAATCTTTGTTTGACATTGTGTCACAGTTTGTGTTGGTGTATTTGCCTGCGAGTCTGTTTGTGAGTCTTGGTGTGTTTGCCTGTGAGTCTGTCTATATTTAATACTCATTTAATGAAGACATTCCTTAAAGAATTCAATGATAGCATGTAGATGTTAATTTCACTACAAAACATTGCTATTAATACTACAAAATATATTACATGAAGCACAACCTTTTAATAAAATAAGCAGAAAAATTCAGTAAAATTACTGTCTTATAATGAGCCTTTTATCGTTTAATAATGCCTTGTGTCTGATTTTTTTTTCAGTGAAATTGAATGGGATTAGATGTAAAATAAGCAACCACCGCATGTAAATTGTACAGGAAAAAATGGCTTTAATAAAGGCATAGTCATGCTAATTTGGCTGAAAAGGGATGTTGAATTTACCAGTTTAGCATGTAATTTTTATAATGTTATTTTGTAAAGGATAACTGTTTTAAATTGTAAAATTTACAGGTTGCTCTGTAATGCATTTTACACTACTGTATTTTTTTAACATTATTATTCTGGCAACCACAGCTGCCAGTTTTTTCTGTAAAAACAACAATTTTTTTTACAGTGGTTTTATTCCTTAATTTACAGCACATCAAGTGTCATGTTCTTTTTGTTGGAAATATGTTATCATTTTGTGTGTTGTATGAAGAACTACATGGGCTGATTATCTGTGCTTTTAAAAATGATTGTTGAAGCACTCCTGGCACCAACCATGTGGCTCAGCTTCGCTTTGCTGGATGGCAGGTTCTATGGATGGCAGCACAGTGAGCAGTGTGGAAGAAGTACCCCTCATGGACTGGTTTTGTAAAAATATGACCAGCACATGCAAGGATGAGTTGGCCAAAATCCCGTGTAAAACATTCAAGATCAACTTTATTGTCTCACAAAATGAGAAATTTGTACTGGGCCATTCGCCCATGCTGCAGCCACAACACAGAACATACAGTACAACACAATACACATACAAAGACATACAAAGGTGCCTAAAGTGCAAGAAACATTGTGAATTAAAAAAAATAAAATAAATTAAAAAATAAAATAATACAAATACAAAAAATAAATAAGAGAGTAAATAAATAACACCTAATAGGTGTAATAAAATGCTAAAATTCTAATAAGTAAAAATACTAACCTGTGCAAAACAAACCACCACAAGTCATCTGTGCTCTGGTCTTATCTGACATCCAACCTTCTACCAGTGGACAACAAGGAGCTTCTACTAATGCTACACGCCCAGTCTCAGGTATTACTATTACAATTAGTACTTCACAAATGATCAGGTAAAATAATTGACAAAGTTCAAACCACTGATAAATAAATGTCAAATAAGTAGGAAAAGTCTCAAATAAAAGATAATGGATTGTCTGTACGTTACACAATTATTATTACTACTACTAAACCAATACTAGTTTGGTGCTCTAATACTGAAGTTACCAATTAGCCCCCACCCACCCCCTTCATTGAATGCATTGCCATTCCTGTCACACCGATATTACAAACTTGTAATGTAAATTAAAGGTAAGACATTTTACACCCACATAAAGCGTCTTTTACAACAGCCCGTGTGCATGTTTCAGATGTTGCATATGAACTTAAAGCATAAATAAAACCTACAGTGGCCCATTATAATTACATTTTACTTTAAAGTATAATCAATAAATACTTTAAGAATCTTATTTTAACATTACTGTTGAACATCTCATCCTTGAAACATCTTTTTCCATGAGTCATCAGATTGTGAAAAAAATGTATATTTTAAAGGGCTGATGACACGAACATGACTCTATGCAATTTCTTAAATAAACTATACAACATGGCAAACATGTTAGATTTCTGTTATAATTACGTGAAAAGAAGCTGTTGTTACGCAAATATCCAACTTTTAATTGCACAGCGCAAGAAAACTGGGTCCGTGGCTCGCGGCCATGTTGTGACGTCAGCGGAAGAACACGCTGCGGTTCACTGGCTGTTCTACTCTGGTTCTACTCAATGGAAATGGCGCATGAAAACGCCGGTGAACTCTCTAGTGCTAGCTCTTCCTCTTCTGGGAGTCTAGAATTGTGTTGATCTCTTCCGAATAGAATCTATGATAGCCTACCCTCTTTACCCTTTGCCTCTCATTGCTAGGCAGCAGTTACATGAAAGCCGCAAGCTTTCACAAGCAAATACATGACTGATATCACGCCGACTTTATGATTACATTTATGATTATCATGTAGAATCTATAGCTCTACATACCTTTTATCTTATGTCGTTTCACAACACATGTTCTGACAGGAGGACTGTCTTTGGATCCGGCATAGCTACTAGTAGACCCCCTCCGGAATACTGGCAGTGTTGCCAGATTGGGAGGAATCCCGCCCAGTTGGGCGGTTTCAAGTGCATTTTGGTGGGTTTTGAACATATTTTGGGCTGGAAAACGTCAGCAGTATCTGTTGCCAGATACTGCTGACGTTTTCCAGCCCAAAATATGTTCAAAACCCACCAAAATGCACTTGAAACCGCTCAACTGGGCGGGAAACCTCCCAATCTGGCAACACTGTGTAGGCACTGCTGATTGTAGTAACACACATTTGTGATGAACTGAACACCCAACAGATTCTTTCAAGCTGGGAAGGGTGTCAAAACAATCCAAATCGAAGTGTTCAGAGCACAGGACGGATGTTGGTGAGGGCTCCCACTTGTCACGAGTGCGCCTGACTTGCTTCACCCACTTCGCATGCAGCTCGGGATCTCTGGGAAACTTGAATAAACTTACCCCATCCTTGTAGGTTTTGGAGCAAAAGCCGGCAACACAACACGAAGGCATAATAACTAATATATATATAATAATGTATAATAATAATACTAATAATGACAAACTGAACACCTGTCACATCAACAACAAACTGGTAAGTTAGGAGGAAGGTTCTTTCGCTGACGTCATATAGCTCCTCCTCCTCTTTCATCTCCTGGGTGCTGCAGCCCTGTCAAATTTGCCCAAATAGCCGAGTTTTTTTATCATAACTTGTAAAATAGGCGCCTTCGTGAAAATATATGGATCATCGGGAATTACTTTTTATGTTATAAAACATCGCCAAAGATGTCAAAAACGTGTCATCAGCACTTTAATCCCAGAATATTCACTCAGTACTGTTACCTGAACACATTCACCCCAGGGAAATATTTTGAATACTCCACAAGTCACATGCTCAACAGGAAGTTGCATCATCCGAATTTCCTGAAGATCATATAGGAAGAAAAAAAATGACATCCTGGCATTCTTTTTTCTTTATTTTCAGTGATGTCACAGATATTGACTGCAATATTCCCTTTGAAAATAAACCATTAGAACATCCCTAATATCCTCAGGCTATTAGCATGGGTGAGAGTTAATGACTTTTTTTTTGCTAATTCAGAGCAAAATGACAACAAATGTTTAATCACCCTAAAATCACGAAATTTCTCAGTTCATTTAATGAGTATTATCAGTTTCATCTTGTGTTCCAACACTGCTTTGACCAACGAACTGATGTTCATGAGAATCTATAGATAAGATGTTATTTCAACACCACTGCACACTTCCTGAGAGCACGTTTACACGTTTATTTCATATTTCAAAAAATTTCATGTGTTTAACATTAGATTTTCTGCAAATACAGTTGTGATGGTTAAAGCTGTAATGCTCTCCTTTCCTAATAGTTTAGCACACCAGCTAGTCTCCATGCTAAGCAGTTAGCCATTTTTAGCAAGCTAATATTGATTCACTTTGGTTGAGATTCGACACTTTTTTGTATTTGTGCAACTGGACAATTAATTCCATATTAATTCATAAGTAATAAACCATTCATAAATCATCTTTTCCTTAGCTGGATCCTGATCATGAGCTCTGCTTTGGCTGCTCTGATTGGCATGTGCTACAAAAACTACCACCCTCAAAGTGAACTACCTGCAGCACACTTTCCAGAAAGTGTACAAGAAGAGAGAGAGGTAGATGTTTGAATCATATGCCAGAGAGTACGTTACCAAGCTGGCTGAGCAAAACCTCAAGAGCTTCTTTGAGAACAAAAACCCTGAGAACTTTGATTTTCCAGACCACATAGCCTGGGAGCAGATCTCAGCCTTATACACATATGATAATTGCAAAGATCCTTACAGTATGCTGCATAAATATGCGAATGATTGTAAACTTCACAAAACTTCAAAGCAGAACTCCAACAAATGACTATTTTGTCTCGTCTCGTCTTCTTCTGCTTATCCGGGACCGGGTCGCGGAGGCAGCAGTCTGAGCATGGAAGCCTAAACTTCCCTTTTCCCAGACACCTCGGCCAGCTCCTCGGGAAGAACACCGAGGCATTCCCAGGCCAGCCGAGAGACATAGTCCCTCCAGCATGTCCTGGGTCTTCCCCGGGGCCTCCTCCCAGGGGGACTTGCCTGGAACACCTCCCCAGGGAGGCGTCCAGGAGGCATCTGAAAGAGATGCCCGAGCCACCTCAGCTGATTCCTCTCGATGTAGAGGAGCTCTACTCCGAGCTCCTCCCGAGTGACTGTGCTTCTCACCCTATCTCTAAGGGAGCGCCCAGCCACCCTGCGAAGGACACTCATTTCGGCTGCTTGTATCCGCGATCTTGTTCTTTCAGTCATTACCCAAAGCTCATGACCATAGGTGAGAGTCGGAACATAGATCGAAAGGTAAATCGAGAGCTTTGCCTTTTGGCTCAGCTCCTTCTTCACCACGACGGACCGGTAAAGTGACCGCATCACTGCGGAGGCCGCACCAATCCGCCTGTCAATCTCACGCTCTATCCTTCCTTCACTCGTGAACAAGATCCCGAGATACTTAAACTCCTCCACTTGAGACAGGACTTCACCAACCTGAAGAGGGCAAGCCACCCTTTTCCGGTCGAGAACCATGGCCTCTGACTTGGAGGTGCTGATTCTCATCCCAGCTGCTTCACACTCAACTGCAAACTGCCCCAGTGCATGCTGAAGGTCCTGGTTTGAAGAAGCCAACAGGATATCATCATCTACGAAAAGCAGAGATGAAATCCTGTGGTTCCCCAAACAGGATTCCTTCTGGCCCCTGGCTGCACCTAGAAATTCTGTCCATAAAGATTATGAACAGAACCGGTGACAAAGGGCAGCCCTGCCGGAGTCCAACATGCACTGGGAACAGGTCTGACTTACTGCCGGCAATGTGAACCAGACTCCTGCTCCGTTCATACAGGGACTGGACAGCCCTTAGCAAAGAGCACCGAACCCCATACTCCTGAAGCAGCCCCCACAGAATACCACAAGGGACACGGTCAAATGCCTACTCCAAATCCACAAAGCACATGTGGACTGGTTGGGCAAATTCCCATGAACCCTCGAGCACCCTATGAAGGGTATAGAGCTGGTCCAGTGTTCCGCGACCAGGACGAAAACCACATTGTTCCTCCTGGATCCGAGGTTCGACTATTGGCCGAATTCTCCTCTCCAGTACCCTGGAGTAAACCTTCGCTGGGAGGCTGAGAAATGTGATTCCCCTATAATTGGAGCACACTCTCCGGTCCTCTTTCTTAAAAAGAGGAACCACCACCCCAGTCTGCCACTCCAGAGGCACTGTCCCTGACCACCACGTGATGTTGCAGAGGCATGTCAGCCAGCCAAGATAGCCCCACAACATCCAGAGACTTGAGATACTCAGGGCGGATCTCATCCACCCCTGCTGCTTTGCCACTGAGGAGCTTGCTAACCACCTCAGTGACTTTGGCTTGGGTAATGGATGAGTCCACCTCTGAGTCATCAGCCTCCGCTTCCTCAATGGAAGGTGTGACAGTGGGATTGAGGAGATCCTCGAAGTATTCCTTCCACCGTCTGACAATGTCCCCAGTTGAGGTCAACAGCTCCCCACCTGCACTGTAAACAGTGTTGGCAGAGTACTGCTTCCCCCTCCTGAGGTGCCGGACAGTTTGCCAGAATTTCTTCAAAGCCGACCGATAGTCCTTCTTCATGGCCTCATCGAACTCCTCCCAGTTCCGAGTTTTTGCCTCCGCAACTGCCCCAGCTGCAGCACGCCTGGCCTGCCGATACCTGTCAGCTGCCTCAGGAGTCCCGGAGGCCAACATGGCCTGATAGGACTCCTTCTTCAGCTTGACAGCATCCCTTACATCCGGTGTCCACCACCGGATGTGGGGAATGCCGCCACAACAGGTACCGGAGACCTTGCGGCCACAGCTCCGAACAGCCGCGTCTACAATGGAGGTAGGGAACATGGTCCACTCAGACTCAATGTCCCCTGCCTCCCTCGGAAGCTGGGAGAAACTCTCCCGGAGGTGGGAGTTAAAGACCTCTCCGACAGAGTGCTCAGCCAGATGTTCCCAGCAGACCCTCACTATACATTTGGGCCTGCGAGGTCTATCTGTCTTCCTCCTCCGCCAGCGGATCCAACTCACCACCAGGTGGTGATCAGTTGACAGCTCAGCCCCTCTCTTCACCCGAGTGTCCAAGACATAGGGCCGGAGATCCAATGAAATGACAACAAAGTCAATCATCGACCTCCAACCTAAGGTGTCCTGGTGCCACGTGCACTTATGGACACCCCTATGCTCGAACATGGTGTTTGTTATGGACAAACCATGACTAGTACAGAAGTCCAATAACAAAACATCACTCGGGTTCAGATCGGGGAGGCCGTTCCTCCCAATCACGCCCCTCCAGGTGTCACTGTCGTCGCCCACATGAGCGTTGAAGTCCCCCAGTAGAACAATGGAGTCCCCAGTCTGAGCACCTCTCAGTACCTCTCCCAGGGGCTCCAAGAAAGCCGGATACTCTATACTGTTATTCGGCCCGTAGGCACAAACAACAGCAAGAGCCCTCTCCCTGATCCGAAGGCTCAGAGAGGCGACCCTTTCGTTCACTGGGGTAAACTCCAACACATGGCGGCTGAGCTGGGGAGCTATAAGCAAGCCCACACCAGCCCACCGCCGTTCACCATGGGCGACTCCAGAGAAGTGGAGAGTCCAGCCCCTCTCGAGGAGCTGGGTTCCAGAGGCCAAGCTGTGCATGGAGGTGAGCCCGACTATCTCTAGCCAGTACCTCTCAACCTCTCGCACAAGCTCAGGCTCTTTCCCCCCCAGCGAAGTGACATTCCATGTCCCAACAGCTAGCCGCTGTGTTCGGGGATCAGGTCGTCGAGGCCCCTGCCTTCGACTGCTGCCCAATCCACATTGCACCAGCCCCCTACGGCTACCTCTGTGGGTGGTGAACCCACAGGAGGTCGGGCCCACGTCACCGCTTCGGGCTGAGCCCGGCTGGGCTCCGTGGGCAAAGGCCCAGCCACCAAGCGCTCGCATACGAGCCCCAACCCTGGACCTGGCTCCAGGGTGGGGCCCCGGCTGCGCCATACTGGGTGACATCACAGTCCTTGATAGATTGTTATCCATAAGGGGTTTTGGTGAACTGCTCTTAGTCTGGCCTGTCACCTAGGACCTGTCTGCCTTGGGAGACCCTAACAGGGGCGTAATGCCCCCGACAACATAGCTCCTAGGATCATTCAAGCACACAAACCCCTCCACCACAATAAGGAGGCAGTTCTAGGAGGGGATGACTATTTTGATAGTCAAGTAATTATCAATTATTGAAAGGAATAATCAATTAGTTGGATTATGTATTGCTTGGTTACCAAATAACATTTATTTAACCATCAGCTTTTAAATTTCGCTTGGAGTTGTTTTATGCATGTGCTAACTAACAATGAAGACAATAAAGATGAATACTCCGTTCAAAAATTCAACCTTTTAACAAATCTTCCTGCTTATATCCATTTTTCCTGTCAAAATTTAAAACCAAGAATCAGCAAAGTAGAACAAGAAAATAAAACTACATCAGTTTCCCTTAATCAAGTAAATCAAACAACCCATCTCAATTTAAACAGTGAGGATAGAAACATACATTCTGTGCTTTGTGCATTCTGCTGTCAAAACTCTGTTGCAACTAAATCAGACTAACAATCACAGTTCTGTACTGAAATGGAGGAAAGTCAGCATCTCCACATGAAAAAAAAAAAAACCCAGGCCATTCTGTGGCTGGGAAGTTATTTAATCTGAGGGGATTACCTAGCAAATAATGTGTATGAAATCGTGCAGTCAGGCAGACAGAGGAAGTCCGGTGTGCGCATGCGCAGGTTTACCACCTCCTTCTTTTGGGTTTTTCCAGCAGCTGGCATCCAGTGTTTCATTACTGCCATCTACAGGTTTACCTTGACTGTACACTGACAGTTACATAATTCTGTTGCGAAACGAACAGCTGATCACACTGAGGTGCTCGCTGACCACCAATATTTATGAATTTGGTCCTGCATTTCCTTTCCTTCACAGCATAACATTTTTTTTTTTTGCAGTCCGGTTTCCATCAAATCCTGTGCTCTGACTGGCTGGAGAGCGGATCCGTATCCTACGATACGGACCCCAGTTACGGACCCCTGGCGACTCGCTCATTCACAACAAACATAGTAGCAATTTTTGCCAATGAGTTTACAGACTTTTTAAGCATTTTACTGCTGATTATTGGTCTCTCTTATTTTCGAATCTACACAAAAATGATTTATTATTCACATAGGGAAATTTATGATCTTTCCTCAGTGCAATAAAACAATGCAGTGTAATATGCAGACAGTCCATTATCTTTCATTTGATACTTTTCCCACTTATTTTACATTTATTTACCAGTGATTTGAACTTTGTCGATTTTTTTTTTTAATCATTTGCGAACAGAGCATTTTTTAAGGATTTTCCACTAGGAGACCAAATGGATTGGGCAATACAATCACAGGCCCCAGAGTCCATGCGGCTGCACCGCTGCGGCATATTCTGTGATGCAAATTGCCACATTACGAATCCTCGTTTCAGCCAGCATAATATCAACATAGTTAATGCAGTGCCAAGTTTTCCTTGTTAAATGTATACTTACATGGTACTTGGTTAAAAAATTGCAACTGATTGAACCAAATAATAAGACATAACTTGGTTTAAAATTTGGTCTCCCAGTGAAGCTGGTTTGGCATTGACTAGGAGACCAAATCTAGCAAGTAACTATGTGAAAAAAATGCTCTTTTGTGAAGCAGTAATTGTTGTTTTAACCCTTTAAAAGGCACACAACTACAGTGGTGCTTGAAAGTTTGTGAACCCTTTAGAATTTTCTATATTTCTGCCTATAACATCATCAGATTTTCACACAAGTCCTAAAAGTAGATAAAGAGAACCCAGTTAAAGAAAGGAGACAAAAATATTATACTTGGTAATTTATTTATTGAGGAAAATGATCCAATATTACATATCTGTGAATGGCAAAAGTATGTGAACCTCTAGGATTAGCAGTTAATTTGAAGGTGAAATTAGAGTCAGGCGTTTTCAATCAATGGGATGACAATCAGGTGTGAGTGGGCACCCTGTTTTATTGAAAGAACAGGGATCTATCAAAGTCTGATCTTCATAACACATGTTTGTGGAAGTGTATCGTGGCACGAACAAAGGAGATTTCTGAGGAACTCAGAAAAAGCATTGCTGATGTTCATCAGGCTGGAAAAGGCTACAAAACCATCTCTAAAGAGTTTGGACTCCACCAATCCACAGTCAGACAGACTGTGTACAAATGGAGGAAATTCAAGACCATTGTTACCCTCCCCAGGAGTGGTCAACCAACAAAGATCACTCCAAGAGCAAGGCGTGTAATAGTCGACAAGGTCACAAAGAGCCCCAGGGGAACTTCTAAGCAACTGAAGGCCTCTCTCACATTGGCTAATGTTAATGTTCATGAGTCCACCATCAGGAGAACACTGAACAACAATGGTGTGCATGGCAGGGTTGCAAGGAGAAAGCCACTGCTATCCAAAAAGAACATTGCTGCTCATCTGCAGTTTGCTAAAGATCATGTAGACAAGCTAGAAGGCTATTGGAAAAATGTTTTGTGGATGGATGAGACCAAAATAGAACTTTTTGGTTTAAATGAGAAGCATTATGTTTGGAGAAAGGAAAACATTGCATTCCAGCATAAGAATCTTATCCCATCTGTGAAACATGATGGTGGTAGTATCATGGTTTGGGCCTGTTTTGCTGCATCTGGGCCAGGACGGCTTGCCATCATTGATGGAACAATGAATTCTGAATTATACCAGCGAATTCCAAAGGAAAATGTCAGGACATCTGTCCATGAACTGAATCTCAAGAGAAGGTGGGTCATGCAGCAAGACAACGACCCTAAGTACACAAGTGGTTCTACCAAAGAATGGTTAAAGAAGAATAAAGTTAATGTTTTGGAATGGCCAAGTCAAAGTCCTGACCTTAATCCAATCAAAATGTTGTGGAAGAACCTGAAGTGAGCAGTTCATGTGAGGAAACCCACCAACATCCCAGAGTTGAAGCTGTTTTGTACAGAGGAATGGGCTAAAACTCCTCCAAGCTGGTGTGCAGGACTGATCAACAGTTACTGGAAATGTTTAGTTGCAGTTATTGCTGCACAAGGGGGTCACACCAGATACTGAAAGCAAAGGTTCACATACTTTTGCCACTCAAAGATATGTAATATTGGATCATTTTCCTCAATAAATAAATGACCAAGTATAATATTTTTTGTCTCATTTGTTTAACTGGGTTCTCTTTATCTACTTTTAGGACTTGTGTGAAAATCTGATGAAGTTTTAGGTCATATTTATGCAGAAATATAGAAAATTCTAAAGGGTTCACAAACTTTCAAGCACCACTGTAGAAGGGCATCTGGTAGAGTGTATACCTCCATCAAGCCACATCAATCACTTGAACCTTGGATAATACAAAAGCTGTACACCAAATTTTCTCAAAAATTTTTCATTATTTTTGAGTTACATTGGATGGACATCCATATCTGGATTTGTGTCAAAATCTAATCAGTTGCTCCTTGACCCATGGCTCACCTTTACTCAATTTCATCAAAATCCATTCACTACTTTGAGTGATGTTGGGAAAAGTCTAAGAAATGGAGGTGAAAACATAACCTCCAACAAAGTTGGCACAGATAATTAAATACTTGTTCAAATAAGTTTTATGTTAATTCGTTCATTGATTTTTCTTTTTATTCATCCTTTAGATTAGGAGCAAGGGTCAGCTACCTGGTTGAGTTGCCTGTTTAAGGTAATAGTAGAAGTGTCTATTGAGCATAATGGACAAGTTTAATTTTATAACTACAAATGTAATGAGGTGTGAATGTGAGTGTGAATGGTTGTCTGTGTCTATGTGTCAGCCCTGTGATGACCTGGCGACTTGTCCAGGGTGTACCCCGCCTTTCGCCTGTAGTCAGCTGGGATAGGCTCCAGCTTGCCTGCGACCCTGTAGAACAGGATAAAGCGACTAGAGATAATGATATGAGAGGAGACAAATGTAATGAACTTTGAACATTTTAGGTACAGGTATTTAGTCTCCCACAGACCCTAGACAAGATAAAACCATGACTATCAGCTTCTATCAAGGTCTGTTAAAAAAATACACACACAACAAAATAATATATACAACCCCGATTCCAAAAAAGTTGGGACAAAGTACAAATTGTAAATAAAAACGGAATGCAGTAATTTACAAATCTCAAAAACTGATATTGTATTCATAATAGAACATAGACAACATATCAAATGTCAAAAGTGAGACATTTTGAAATTTCATGCCAAATATTGGCTCATTTGAAATTTCATGACAGCAACATATCTCAAAAAAGTTGGGACAGGGGCAATAAGAGGCTGGAAAAGTTAAAGGTACAAAAAAGGAACAGCTGGAGGACCAAATTGCAACTCATTAGGTCAATTAACAATAGGTCATTAACATGACTGGGTATAAAAAGAGCATCTTGGAGTGGCAGCGGCTCTCAGAAGTAAAGATGGGAAGAGGATCACCAATCCCCCTAATTCTGCGCCAACAAATAGTGGAGCAATATCAGAAAGGAGTTCGACAGTGTAAAATTGCAAGGAGTTTGAACATATCATCATCTACAGTGCATAATATCATCAAAAGATTCAGAGAATCTGGAAGAATCTCTGTGCGTAAGGGTCAAGGCCGGAAAACCATACTGGGTGCCTGTGATCTTCGGGCCCTTAGACGGCACTGCATCACATACAGGCATGCTTCTGTATTGGAAATCACAAAATTGGCTCAGGTATATTTCCAGAGAACATTATCTGTGAACACAATTCACCGTGCCATCCGCCGTTGCCAGCTAAAACTCTATAGTTCAAAGAAGAAGTCGTATCTAAACATGATCCAGAAGCGCAGACGTCTTCTCTGGGCCAAGGCTCATTTAAAATGGACTGTGGAAAAGTGGAAAACTGTTCTCTGGTCAGACGAATCAAAATTTGAAGTTCTTTATGGAAATCAGGGATGCCGTGTCATTCGGACTAAAGAGGAGAAGGACGACCCAAGCTGTTATCAGCGCCCAGTTCAGAAGCCTGCATCTCTGATGGTATGGGGTTGCATTAGTGCGTGTGGCATGGGCAGCTTACACATCTGGAAAGACACCATCAATGCTGAAAGGTACATCCAGGTTCTAGAGCAACATATGCTCCCATCCAGACGACGTCTCTTTCAGGGAAGACCTTGCATTTTCCAACATGACAATGCCAAACCACATACTGCATCAATTACAGCATCATGGCTGCGTAGAAGAAGGGTCTGGGTACTGAACTGGCCAGCCTGCAGTCCAGATCTTTCACCCATAGAAAACATTTGGCGCATCATAAAACGGAAGATACGACAAAAAAGACCTAAGGCAGTTGAGCAACTAGAATCCTACATTAGACAAGAATGGGTTAACATTCCTATCCCTAAACTTGAGCAACTTGTCTCCTCAGTCCCCTGACGTTTACAGACTGTTGTAAAGAGAAAAGGGGATGTCTCACAGTGGTAAACATGGCCTTGTCCCAACTTTTTTGAGATGTGTTGTTGTCATGAAATTTAAAATCACCTAATTTTTCTCTTTAAATGATACATTTTCTCAGTTTAAACATTTGATATGTCATCTATGTTCTATTCTGAATAAAATCTGGAATTTTGAAACTTCCACATCATTGCATTCTGTTTTTATTTATAATTTGTACTTTGTCCCAACTTTTTTGGAATCGGGGTTGTACTACATATTCTATGCTACGTATGCTTGGAAACATTATTCGATATATTTTAGACAGGGGGTTAATGGAGGCTTTACAGATTGTATCCTCTGACACAACTTAAATTCAATCGTGTCCAAAATGGAAAAGGGTGCAAAACATGATGTACTGTACTGGGAGGAACCAAATATATTGCCCTGACTGGGGCTCACTGGACCTTGGTAAGCAATCACAATTACTTCTGTGTGACTGCACACATCATTGACAGTGAATGAAAACTTCAGTCTGCATTAAGCATGCTGAAGCGGGATACCAGGCACTTTGCTGATGCTCGTGCTGAACAGTTTCTATCTGTGGCAGTGGCCTGGGGACAGGCCCGGCACCATGGGGGGGCGAAAGGGGGCGTCACCCCCTTGTGGCTACAGCCCCGCCCCCTCAACGAAGACTCAGATCACTTAATTGTTTTCTTAATTGTTATTGTGGGTGTATGTGTGAAATGCTGACACAGCCGCACACACACAGACCTGTGATAAGGACAAGGGGAGGGGTCGTGCGGGCGGGGGTTTTACATGTACACTTACAAGTGCACTGTCTCTGTAATATGCAGTCAGTTTACGGGAGTAGTCTTTCCCCCTCCGAATTAAACGAATTCAATCACAATATTGTGAATCCATTTTCTTTCTTTGTAGGCTAAGTTTATCTCCATTTATGTTGTTCATATATGGTCCACTTTGTGTGCAAATAGCGTAAGAATATGTGTCGTTGACGTCACCCCCCATGCAGCGTGGGTGAAAATTCATCACTTCAGAGTGTTTTGTCCCCTACACGCCTAAACTGGGATCATGGATTAAGTGGTTCGTGTTGACTCGGTGCGAGTCAGGAAGGCTATTACTGGTGCAGCCGCGGAGTCTGTTGATTTTTTTAAATTATGATTTTGGCCGCCGAGCCAAGTACCTTAGACTTGCATTGACGTTTTGTTTTCATGCCGCGGAGCTATTTGTATGTATTTTAAATTTAAAGGACTTGCCTGTAGGTTTGTGTGTGTGTTTTATGTTTGGCATCTTTCCGGTTGTAACGCGTGTCTGTGAGAAAATTGGAGGGGAGGGTTAACAGGTGGGCACAGGTGCTGATAAAGCGCAACTGCCCTGGTAATATGTCACATGATTTTCCCGGACTAAAGCAACCTTCGGGGCCGTGGTTTTGTGGTTGGCGCAGTTAATTGTTTGAAACACGTTGTCAGACAGCCATCACTACTACACACTATATGAAAAATATTTGCCCCCTTGCGATTTCTAATTGCCCCCTTAGTAAACTTTTCCTGGCGCCGGGCCTGGCTGGGGAGTTCAACATAAAGTCACCACCACCTGAACAGACAGCACTTAGCCATTCCAGCACATGCCTTGTATTGCTCACATGTTACAGAGAACCATCACTTGGTGCCTTGGTGACACGTTGGAAAAGTGTTGCAAGATAGTGGGGTATTTTAACACAGCCCTGCTAATATGGAGGAACTACACCTGCAGCAAACAGAACCTGGGCAAGGAGAGCAAGTGATACAGGGTATACTTCAACTGTCAGGAGGCGGTATGAGGCAGATCTAAGTGCAGAAGTGATGTTTATTTACAAGAGTGGAAAACACACACAGGCAAACAGTCCAAATCGGCAGGCAAAGTCATGAACGTTAAACAAGCAAAGGGTTGGGCAAGGCACACGCGGAATATCACAGGCAACGAGAAACCAGGAGCTCCGATACAGGCAATACGGCTCGGTAATGCGTACTGACGTAGCGTAATACTTCGCATTGATAGTGCCTCTAAACAGTCTTTATACAAGTGCACATATTGCTCCTTAATCATGTGCAGGTGTGCATCGTTAACGGCGCGCGTGCAAGACTCCACTCGACGCACGAGCGCAGGGCGCGCCTGAGAGTTCTTCAGGTGCACGCGCCGAAGCGCGCAGGACTGACAACAAGCTGGAATGTTGTTGTTTATGATCTCTTGTCTCCTGAAGAACCAGGAAGCTCTATAAATGCGGCTATTTTTTTTAATATCATGGGAAAATCAAATCATGAATCGTATATACTTAAACTGCACCAGATATTACTGCTAGTTTATGTTGCCTAAATATTATTTTAAATCAAACATGACACACTGAAAATCATTACAATGTTAAGGATAAAACAAGAAACTTCTGGACTTTTTTCCACCATTGTTCTTGCTGAAACATTTCTAATTTTTGTTTTAATTCCTCAACTCATTAGGTCATGTAATTAATCGTTATGGCCTATGAACAGTGGGACAAAATATTCTGAATGTATCTAAATAAAAGACGTTAACCTTTAAAGTTTGTAATGTCTGTTTTCATTAATGCACTCATCTAAATCCATTTGAAATGAAATCTTTTTAAATGCTTTTCATGACAAATACTGATGTGATTTGTGATTAATCTTAATTAACATTTAATTAACTGTTTTAATCAATTGACAGCCCTAATTATAATGATAAAGTTTAACTGTGTAGATGAGATGCCTGGTAAAAGGTTAAGTTACAACTTTTGCTTACTTGTATCCATTTTGTTCCACCAAAATTTCCCTTCATGGATCAATAAATTAAATCAATTAATTTACACTTTACAGGCGGCACGGTGGTGTCGTGGTTAGCGCTGTCGCCTCACAGCAAGAAGGTCCGGGTTTGAGCCCCGTGGCCGGCGAGGGCCTTTCTGTGTGGAGTTTGCATGTTCTCCCCGTGTCTGCGTGGGTTTCCTCCGGGTGCTCCGGTTTCCCCCAAAGACATGCAGGTTAGGTTAACTGGTGACTCTTATTGACTGTAGGTGTGAATGTGAGTGTGAATGGTTGTCTGTGTCTATGTGTCAGCCCTGTGATGACCTGGCGACTTGTCCAGGGTGTACCCCGCCTTTCGCCCGTAGTCAGCTGGGATAGGCTCCAGCTTGCCTGCGACCCTGTAGAACAGGATAAAGTGGCTAGAGATAATGAGATGAGATGAATTTACACTTTAAAGCCAATTTTGTTGACACCTGACTATCATACGTGCTTGCTGAACACACCATTCCACATTTAATCCTCTTTTTGCTGTTATTACAACCTCCACTCTTCTGGGAAGGCTTTCCACTAGATTTTGGAGTGTGCTGTGGGGATTTTAACCACAAGAGCATTAGCAATGTCAGGCACTAATGTCAGTTGAGGCTTCAGAGGGGGGTTGAGATCAGGGCTCTGTGCAGGACACAAGAGTTCTTCGGAAGAACTCCAATTTCCACCAATTCCTAACAGCATACCAATAACTATTCACCATGAAACATGACCTGATAATGATTTATTTTGTGCCTGTAAGGATCTCCTTATCCAAGAGGACAGAGTTCTCTGGGGTTGTGATAGCAGCCCATGTAGAGGCGCCTCAGGTGCGTGTTCAGGGCAATGCCAATGATGAAGAGCATGAGCTCCGGTCCGAGGAGGAACCAGAGCCCGTAGACCATGTTCTGGTTCACGTTACACATGCACTTGAAGAATGAGAGAAAGGTGGTCTTCTGTCCGCCGGTGGTACAGAAGGCCATGAAAGCATATCTGAGTTTCTTCTTATGATTGTTGAGGACATCATAGACATTACTGCCCAAATTCATTGTGGGTTTCCGAGCCGCTGGAATAATTCAGGAGGAGATCAAAACTACTTGAAAGAGGAATGTAAACTTTTGAAACAGAATGGTATATTGCAATTCTTTGGCTGGAAATCTGGCACACAGACACACACACACACACACACACACACAAATTCTGACAAGAGATGCGTGCATGCTGCTCTTATAGTGCTTTGTGTTTGTTCTTTTCTCCCCCCTGTAAATCTATGCATCTCTCTCTCTCTCTCTCTCTCTCTAACTCGTCTCGTCTTCTTCCGCTTTATCCGAGACCGGGTCGCGGAGGCAGCAGTCTAAGCATGGAAGCCCAAACTTCCCTTTCCCCAGACACCTTGGCCAGCTCCTTGGGAAGAACACCGAGGCGTTCCCAGGCCAGCCAAGAGACATAGTCCCTCCAGCGTGTCCTGGGTCTTCCCTTGGGCCTCCTCCCGGGGGGACATGCCCGGAACACCTCCCCAGGGAGGCGTCCAGGAGGCATCCGAAAAAGATGCCCGAGCCACCTCAGCTGATTCCTCTCGATGTGGAGGAGCAGCGGCTCTACTCTGAGCTCCTCCCGAGTGACTGTGCTTCTCACCCTATCTCTAAGGGAGCACCCGGCCACCCTGCGAAGGAAACTCATTTCAGCCACTTGCATCCGCGATCTTGTTCTTTCGGTCATTACCCAAAGCTCATGACCATAGGTGAGAGTCGGAACGTAGATCGACCGGTAAATTGAGAGCTTTGCCTTTTGGCTCAGCTCCTTCTTCACCACGACGGACCGGTAAAGCGACCGCATCACTGCGGAGGCTGCACCGATCTGCCTGTCGATCTCACGCTCCATCCTTCCCTCACTCGTGAACAAGATCCCGAGATACTTAAACTCCTCCACTTGAGACAGGACTTCTCCACCAACCTGAAGAGGGCAAGCCACCCTTTTCTGGTCGAGAACCATGGCCTCTGACTTGGAGGTGCTGATTCTCATCCCAGCCACTTCACACTCGACTGCAAACTGCCCCAGTGCATGCTGGAGGTCCTGGTTTGAAGAAGCCAACAGGACAACATCATCTGCAAAAAGCAGAGATGAAATCCTGTGGTTCCCAAACAGGATTCCTTCTGGCCCCTGGCTGCACCTAGAAATTCTGTCCATAAAAATTATGAACAGAACCAGTGACAAAAGGCAGCCCTGCCGGAGTCCAACATGCACTGGGAACAGGTCTGACTTACTGCCGGCAATGCCAACCAGACTCTTGCTCCCTTCGTACAGGGACCGGACAGCCCTTAGCAAAGAGCCCCGAACCCCATACTCCCGAAGCACCCCCCACAGAATACCATGGGGGACATGGTCGAATGCCTTCTCCAGATCCACAAAGCACATGTGGACTGGTTGGGCAAACTCCCATGAACCCTCAAGCACCCTATGAAGGGTATAGAGCTGGTCCAGTGTTCCGCGACCAGGACGAAAACCACATTGTTCTTCCTGGATCCGAGGTTCGACTATCGGTCGAATTCTCCTCTTCAGTACCCTGGAGTAAACCTTCCCTGGGAGGCTGAGAAGTGTGATTCCCCTATAATTGGAGCACACTCTCCGGTCCCCTTTCTTAAAAAGAGGGACCACCACCCCAGTCTGCCACTCCAGAGGCGCTGTCCCCGACCGCCATGCGATGTTGCAGAGGTGTGTCAACCAAGACAGCCCCACAACATCCAGAGACTTGAGATACTCAGGGCGGATCTCATCCACCCCCGGTGCCTTGCCACCGAGGAGCTTGCAAACCACCTCAGTGACTTTGGCTTGGGTAATGGACGAGTCCACCTCTAAGTCATCAGCCTCAGTCTCCTCAATGGAAGACATGACGGTGGGATTGAGGAGATCCTCAAAGTATTCCTTCCACCGCCCGACAGTGTCCCCAGTCGAGGTCAACAGCTCCCCACCCGCACTGTAAACAGTGTTGGCAGAGTACTGCTTCCCCCTCCTGAGGCGCCGGACAGTTTGCCAGAATTTCTTCGAGGCCGACCGATAGTCCTTCTCCATGGCCTCCCCAAACTCCTCCCAGTTCTGAGTTTTTGCCTCTGCAACTGCCCGAGCTGCAGCACGCCTGGCCTGCCGATACCCGTCAGCTGCCTCAGGAGTCCTGGAGGTCAACATGGCCTGATAGGACTCCTTCTTCAGCTTGACGGCATCCCTTACTTCTGGTGTCCACCACCGGGTTCGGGGATTGCCGCCACAACAGGCACCGGAGACCTTTCAGCCACAGCTCCGAACAGCTGCGTCCACAATGGAGGTAGAGAACATGGTCCACTCAGACTCAATGTCCCCCATCTCCCTCGGAAGCTGGGAAAAGCTCTCCCGGAGGTGGGAGTTAAAGACCTCCCTGACAGAGTGCTCGGCCAGACGTTCCCAACAGACCCTCACCATATGTTTGGGCCTGCCAGGTCTGTCCAGTTTCCTCCTCCGCCAGCGGATCCAACTCACCACCAGGTGGTGATCAGTTGACAGCTAAGCCCCTCTCTTCACCCGAGTGTCCAAGACATAGGGCTGGAGATCAGATGAAACGACAACAAAGTCGATCATCGATCTCCGACCTAAGGTGTCCTGGTGCCACGTGCACTTATGGGCACCCCTATGCTTGAACATGGTGTTTGTTATGGACAAACCGTGACTAGCACAGAAGTCCAATAACAAAACACCACTCGGGTTCAGATCGGGGAGGCCGTTCCTCCCAACCACGTCCCTCCAGGTGTCACTGTCGTCGCCCACGTGAGCATTGAAGTCCCCCAGTAGCACAATGGAGTCCCCAGTCTGAGCACCCCTCAGTACCTCTCCCAGGGACTCCAAGAAGGCCGGATTCTCTACACTGCTATTCGGCCCATAGGCACAAACAACAGCAAGAGCCCTCTCCCCAATTTGAAGGCGCAGAGAGGCGACCCTCTCGTTCACTGGGGTAAACTCCAACACATGGCGGCTGAGCTGGGGAGCTATAAGCAAGCCCACACCAGCCCGCCGCCGCTCACCATGGGCGACTCCAGAGAAGTGGAGAGTCCAGCCCCTCTTGAGGAGCTGGGTTCCAGAGCCCAAGCTGTGCGTGGAGGTGAGCCCAACTATCTCTAGCCGGTACCTCTCAATCTCCCGCACAAGCTCAGGCTCTTTCCCCCCCAGCGAAGTGACATTCCATGTCCCAACAGCTAGCCTCTGTGTCCCGGGGATCAGGTCGTCGAGATCCCTGCCTTCGACTGCCAGCCAATCCACACTGCACCAGCCCCCTACTGCTACCTCTGTGGGTGGTGAACCCACAGGAGGTTGGGCCCACGTCACCTCTTCAGGCTGAACCTGGCCGGGCCCCATCTCTCTAACTCCTCCCTGTTAATTATTCCTCCTTGAGCACACCTGCTCATCTGCTTTTGCACTTCCTGTCAGCCAACTCACAACATTGCCCCATGTGTGCCATAGCTATAATTCTTCTTCTTTAAGCTGCTCCCATTAGGGGTCGCCACAGCGGATCCTGAGCCGCATATTCGATTTGGCATAGGATTTTACACCAGATGCCCTTCCTGACGCAGCCCTCCCCAATATATCCAGGCTTGGCACCAGCCCTAAGTATGCACTGGCTTGTGCAACCCCAGTGGCTGGGTATTTTTACCTCATTTACATGTCTTCAAACATGTGTGCCATGGTTACAATTATAGCCCAATAACATCCAAAAGTGCCTGGCTTTGTTTACAACTCTTGAATTTGGTTTGTTCTAATTTCCTCAGTCGTACAAAAAATGAACAAGAAAAAAAGAAGTTTGTGTAGAGCAGTGTGTGTGTGTGCATGCACATACATGAGTGTGCATCCAGTAGTGTTAAGGGTGCGGTTCAGTGTGCATGCAATTCGAGAGCTGAGTCTGGCATTGTACTGTTGTGCTAAAGAAGTTTGCTTAGTGTGAGTGAATCATGCAGACTTGATATGCCATGGTGACTCGACAATAAAGACAAATCAAACGATAATCAAAGGCTGGAGATTTTGATGAGAGATATCAGGACCTTGATCCTGAGGACCCCACCAAAAAAGTTTTGCTAGTGGTCAGAAATGAAGGACAAAGAAAAATGCCCTTGTGAGAGCAACTTATGGCCCTTTTCCACTACCCTTTTTCAGCTCACTTCAGCTCACTTCAGCCCAACACGGCTCGCATTTCGACTACCTCAAAACAGCACGACTCAGCTCGCTTCAGCCCTGCTTAGCACCCAAAACTCGCACGGTTTTGGAGTAGGGCTGAAGCGAGCCAAACCGAGCTGAGTGAGGCTGGGGGCATGAGCAGACACTCCCCTGTGCACTGATTGGTGAGGAGGAGTGTCCTCACATACCCACACATGCCCCGCGAGCACGCTGGGATCTGTAAACACCGTAAACCCGGAAGAAGAAGAATTACGAATTACGAGAATTTCTGAAGCCTTATGCGCCTCGCCTCATCTATACGCTCTCACCAGTATCTGTTGTCGGTGACAACAAGCCACAGAACCAAGACCAGCAACACTAACGACTCCATGTCCTCCATGTTTATTGTTTACTATCCAGGTCGTGAGACTGCCGCTTAAAAGATCACTGATGTCACTGTTTGCGCTGCTTAACGACATCACGTGACATCCACCCACTTTCGCTAACTCCACCCAATGTGTCCACCCACTTCCAGCCAGCACGGTTCAGCGCAGTTGTAGTCGAAATGCAACTCCAACAGCCCCACTCAGCTCGACTCAGCACGGCACGGCTCAGCCCGACTCAGCCGCGTTTGTAGTGGAAAAGCGGCATTAGCTACCAATTGCACTTTTTTTTATTTTTTACAAAGAAGAGTGCAATATCAAGCTTCTGAAGTTACAGCTGTGGTCAGAAGTTTACATACAGTGACATAAATGTCATCTTGGATATGAATGTCGTGGCAGTATTTGGGCTTTCAATGATTTCTCTGAACTGTTCTTTTTCTGTGGCAGAATGATTGTACAGCATACATCTTTAAAAAACACTAGAATTTGGTGCACAATTGTCTTTGGGTTTTCTGAAATCAACACAGGGTCAAAAGTATACATACACAGTCAAAGATTTACATACACTCACTTAGATTATTAATTCAGAGGTGCTGAAACTTCCAAAATGTCTCTTATCTTGCCAAGGCCAAGGCCTCTTAACTTCCTGTTAGTGATTATGATTGGCTAGTAGCTTCTCTGTGCCTTCATAAAAAGGGTTTGTTTACAGCACTCATTGGATTGACCAACACACAGTAAAATGGGAAAGTCCAAGGAGCTCAGTGCAGATCTGAGAAAGAGGATCACAGATGTACACAACTCAGGAATGTCTCTTAGAGCCATTTCTAAGCAAGTGCAGATCCCAAGATCAGTTCAAACAATTGTATGTAAGTTACTGGAAGGTGTAGTCACTTTGCCAAGCCAATTAGCTTCAAGAAAACCCAAACTGTCACCATCAGCTGAAAGGACGTTGGTTCGGATGGTCAGGAACAACCCAGGAACCACCATGGCACAGCTCTGCCATGAACTGGAAGTTGATGGATCACTGTCTACAGTTCAGTGAGTTTTATATCACCATGGACTAAGAGGCTGCTATCCAAAAAATAACCCCCTGCTCCATAATTAACACCTTCAAGCTTAAGTAAAGTTTGCAACTGACCACATGGACAAAGAAAAAGTCTTCTGGTGGATAGTTGTGTGGTCAGATGAGACAAAGATTGAGTTGTTTGGCCACAATGTACAGAGGAACACTGTACCAGCTGGTGGTGGTGGTAGCAGCATCATGCTCTGGGGCTGTTTTGCTGCCAGTGGAACTGGTTCATTGCACAAAGTGGATGGAATAATGAAGAAGGAGAACTACCTCAGAATTCTTCAGCATAACCTCAAACCATTGGAAATTTGAACATGATTGGGAGTCACAACAGGACAATGAACCCAAACACGCATCAGAGCTGGTTGTGGAGGATAAAGCAGGCTAACATTACGCTTAAAACAAGCCCTGACTTCAACCCTATTGAAAATATATGGACTTTGCTTCTAAGTCGAGTCCAAGAAAAAAAAATATTGAACTCTCCCAATTCTACCATGAAGAGTCATTAAATATCCAACCAGAATTCTGTCAGAAGCTTGTTCATGATAAACAAAAAATGTGAATCTTGCGAAGAGACATTTTACCCGAATATTAGGTATATAATTTTTTTACCCTTTATGTATACTTTTGACCCTGTGTTGATTTCAGAAAACCCAAAGAAACTTGTGCACCGAATTTTTTTTTAAAGATGTATGCTGTACAATCATTCTGCCACAGAAAAAGAACAGTTCAGAGAAATCACTGAAGTGCAAATATTGACATGGCATTCATATCCAAGATGACATTCATGTCACTGTATGTAAACTTCTGATCACACTGTATCTGAGCTTGCAGTACAGTTTTGACACACTCTAGCTTCTTGCTCCACCCAAATTAATCAGCACATTCATGTTCATCAAGAAGTAAAGGCTGCTTGGCCGATTTGCATGAATTCTGAATACACTACACTCACAGTCACACATCTGTTTACTTTTTTGACCACCAGGTGTCACTCATGTTCATCATTTAGAAAAACTTTGAGAAATGAACCACTTTTCAACAAACTTAAACATTGAAGCTTCAGTGCTTTGGAAAGCTTTGCTTTGCCATCCCTACAGCACACAGAGATCAGAAGGCTGGGGAAGGTATAAAAACGATATAAGGCAAAACACAGTCATACACAAGATCACTGTCCAAAAACAAAGCGCAGAACTTGTACAATTGTAGGCAACATTAAGGCTTCGCAACACAACTAGAGTCCATGTTCCTTATATGCTGGTTACTCAGGAAATCAACTGAGTAACTGAAGACCTTACCTTAACCTCTCCGTGCCATAAGTCGCATATGGCCTCCATGCTGGCTGACCAACCCCTTCTGTCTTGTTCTGCAGTCCTGGCCACATTCCAACTAGGCCATCCTTGATGGTTCCTCTCTCTTTCCGTTGTTCTCCATGTCATTTTGTGCCTGCCTCTAGCTCTTTTCCCTTCCGGATGGGATTAGATGATGGAGATTAACCTGTGTTTGTGTGTCTTCCCCAGTGACCGCACCCTTTAAAAGGAGAGGAGAGCAGAGAAAGGGGGCTCTTCCCAACCAGAACACTTGTTTTTTTTTTTAAGATTTTTTTTGGGCTTTTTTCACCTTTATTGGATAGGACAGTGTAGAGACAGGACAGGAAATGAACGGGAGAGAGAGACGGGGAGGGATCGGGAAATGACCTCAGGTCGGAATCGAACCCCGGGTCCCCGGATTTATGGTATGGCGTCTTAGCCACCTGAGCCATGACGCCCCCCCAACCAGAACACTTGTGTGTGTGCGTGGGTGGCTGGGAAATGAGGTGGCTGGGAAATGAGTGAATGAGCTGAAAAGCCACACAGATTGTTAAAAATAAATAGTTCATTGAGAACTCAGTTCTGGCCTGCTGTGCTTCTGTGCTCCACCCACCTGGTCGAATACAACAGTGGTGCCGAAACCCGGGAAAGTGCAGAAGGGAACGGCCACATGGAGTCCTCCCCCTTCCAGGACCTGGTCCATGCCCTCGCCACAGCCCAACAGAGCCAGCACCAGGTGCTGATCGCCCTCTGGAAGGAGCAAGAACAATGCTTCGAAGCCCTGGTGCTGGCGCAAAAGGAAGATCGCCAGGTGTTCCGGCGCCTGCTCGCGTCGGTGGGGGCCCCGATCACCACCACCACAGACCCTCCCCACCTCACCCTAATGAAGATGGGTCCGCAGGACAACCCTGAAGCCTTCCTCACTCTTTTCAAGCAGGCACCAGAGGTGTGGGGTTGGCCGGTGGAACAGCGCGCGGCGCGCCTCCTCACCCTGCTAACGGGAGAGGCGCAGCTGGCCGCGCTACAGCTCCCCGCCGACAGCCGGCTGGTCTACGCAGACCTCCGCAGGGCCATCCTCCAGCGTGTGGGTCGCACCCCGGAGCAGCAGCGGCAGTGCTTCTGCGCGCTGCGCCTGGAGAAGGTCGGCTGGTTGTTCGCATTTGGCCAGCAACTCCAGGACGCCTGCCGGTGGTGGCTGAGGGCCGACAACCATGACACCGAGGGAATCATCGATCTGGTGGTGCTGGAGCAATTCGTCACCCGACTTCCGGAAGGAACCGCGGAGTGGGTCCAGTGCCATCGCCCGGCATCGCTGGATCAGGCCATCGAGCTGGCGGAGGACCATATGGCGGCCGTTCTGACAGCAGGACAGCATGTCTCCCCTTCTCCCCTCTCCTCTCTCCCTCTCTCTCCCTCCTTCTGTTCCTCGCCCTCACCCCATTCCCCTACCGCGGAGGCAGGGGCCGGCTCCACCCCAGCCGGCCCGCCGCACCCATAGTGTCCTACCATTTCCTACTTCTGTGTCTGTGTCTTCCCCCCCTCAGGTGAGTGATCTCCGGAACACCGGTGCAGAGAGAGAGCCTGGGCTGGTATGCTGGCGCTGCGGGGAACCGGGGCACCTCCAGCATCAGTGCACAGTGATGGAGGTGGGCGCGGTGGTCCAGATCCCCGACACGCCGGAGACCGCCCTCGATCGGGCCGGAGCATATCGCATACCGGTGAGTATCCAAGGGGATACGTATCAGGCTTTGGTGGACTCTGGCTGTAATCAGACCTCAATCCACCAAAGCCTAGTGCAAGACGAGGCATTGGGAAGAGCACAGTTGGTGAAGGTGTTGTGTGTGCACGGGGATGTTCACAACTACCCTTTAGTGTCAGTCCACATTCTGTTTCGAGGGGAGAAATTTAGAGTACAGGCGGTGGTTAATCCTCACCTTACCCACTCGATAATTTTGGGGACTGATTGGCTGGGATTTCGGGAATTAATGACACACTTAATAAAGAGTGGGTCCTGCCATAGTTCAGCGGGGGGAGGTCTCGGAGTGGCATTGGTGGGAGCAGCTGTCACAGAGCCGTCTACGTCATCACCACGTCAGAGTGAGGTGCAGCAGGCTCCTCCTCCCTCTCTCGGGGAATCCCTCGCGAATTTCCCGTTAGAGCAGTTGCGAGACGAGACTCTGCGGCATGCGTTTGACCAAGTGAGAGTGGTCATACGTTTGAACGGTAAACCTGTTGGTACAGTTAAACGCAGCACATGAATGAGGCATGAAGATGATGACGTATGATTCTACACAGAGTGCGGCGTCTATGTTTATATGTCTATAATTAGAACCATAGACATATAAACATAGACGCCGCCTTCTGCGTAGAATCATACGTCATCCTCGCCGCCATATTGGATGTGGCAAAGTGGAGATTCTTCAACCGTCTCTGGTATAGCGTCTAGACAGTAGCTGAGAATAAAGATGCCTCATTCATGTGCTACGTTTAACTGTACCAACAGGTTTACCGTCCAAACGAGATCACATGGGATTACCTTTCACAGGTGAGACTGGAAAAATACTTTTCATTGTATTTGGTCATTATAACGTAATTTTACGAACAGATTTTTCTGACTTTGTGGCTAATATGAAGTCTCGCGCATAATAGCCGCTCGGTGAAACCTGCCTCCAAACAACGAAGTATTTCCTTCGTAACTACGCTGATTGTTGTGAGTTGCTTAGCTAACTTTTCACATACTATGTAGGTTTCCCAAAAATAAAGACATGAAAAAGGAGTGGGCGACAGCTGTGCGACGGGAAGGGTTTTCTGCTACTCCGTCATTCATGCTCTGCAGTGAACACTTCAGAACAGAGGATTTTGACAGAACAGATCAGACAGTCAGGATCAGAGAGGGAGCTGTTCCTTCAGTCTTCAGTTTCCCAGCTTATCTCCACTGTGTAGGTGTATAGTTATAAGCAGTGAGAATTAGATAATACAGTGCCACACTATGATGAATGTTTTTGAACGTATGATGAATGTTTTTAACCTTTCTGAATGTGAAGGAATCAGTGATGTATTTTGTTTTGGTATGACATTAGAACCTGGCCAAACTCAGTTTGGCAGTCATTCAGCTCATTTTATTCAACGAGAGTAGGTCTGTGTGGTGACTCAATAAATAAAACAGTAAATTTTTATTTTCATTCACTATTTCCAGTTTTTCCACTATTTCCATCATTTATCATATTCAGTCTTGTAGGTTGGTTATTGTGGCCTCAGGTTTTGGTAGCTTGCTACGGTATGCTGACTGATTAGCTTACCTGAGCTATCTATCGCATATCTGTCGCTAGTTTGCAGTGTACAGGGTATTTTGCACACTATTTATAACCATCACATTAAAAGTTATATTGTTTTGATGCCTGTTTGTTTCCCAAATATATACGTGTGTGTCTTAATGGGTGAATAAAAGGCATCGAGTTAAATATTAGTGTAGAAAGGGGCTTTATGAAGTTCAGTCCATTTACTTGCATTGGTTTACGGCAGGGGTCGGGAACCTTTTTGGCTGACTGAGCCATAAATGCCCATTTTTAAAAAATAAAATTTCCGTGAGAGCCATACCATTAAAAAAATGAATACAATTAAATGTAGGCCTATGTATTTTTAAAAAGACCAAACAATTTTAGAGTGTACGAATGTATTATTTTTAATTACGTTTTTATATTGAAGCCAAGAAGGGGAAAAAAACCACTTCTCACCATTAATGAGACTTCTGGGACTGCATCGTTTTACTGATGGCTTTGTAATCTGGCTGATATGCTTTCATCAGTTAGACGCGATCTTAGGTTGGTCTTGATGTGTTTTAGATGAGAGAAGGACTGCTCACATGTATACGTAGATCCGAACATGGTCAACACAGCAACGCTCACTCGCTGCAGTGCGTGGTATGTGACTGGAAGCGCGTTCCATGTTTTCACAATCAGTTCGCAAACTCGCCATCAGTAAATGGCTTTCCGTTCCTCACAATTGCTAATGCGCCAGCAAAACTAGCTGAATTGAAGTCACCTTGTCTGGTCCATACACGGAGCTGCTGCTGACTAGCTTGGACTTTCCTCTGTAGCTCTTCGCATGCCTTCTTTCTGCTGTCCCCAGCTGGATATTTGGTTGCAAATGCAGCATGTCGTGTCTCAAAGTGGCGCTTGATATTCGAGCGTTTCATTGAAGCAATTTTGTCATTGCATATTAGACACGAAGCCGAGCCTCCTCTCTCCACAAATGCGAATTCTTCTGTCCACTCATTTTGAAATGTTCGGTAATCGTCATCCTTTTTTCTCTTCGCCATCTTCTTTGTTAGTTGTGCATGCAACAGGTAGCTAGCTGGAATTTTAAATAAAGCGGATGTAATTTTACCTCACACGACCCCGTAGGCACCTTATTGTCCAATAAAAATCGCGTTTTTTTTTTAATGTCTGACGTGTCGCCTGCTGGGATTGGCTGATCTGACGCACCCGTGAACTTCAGCGGTGAAAAAAAACCCAGATGGAATGGATTGCAAATACGTGATCATATTTTATATTTTGAAAGCTAATTTAACATTTAGATTTGTCCAAGCAAGTCATTTTTTTAAACTTTGATAATATATGCCTAACAAAATTATTTTTGACCAACTGTTAACAAATGTCAGATTTGTCCGCGAGCCAGATGCAGTCACCAAAAGAGCCACATCTGGCTCGCGAGCCATAGGTTCCCGACCCCTGGTTTACGGGGAAGATTTGCCACATCCAATATGCCACTCTGACGTATCCCAGCAATGGGCCACCCAGCTCAATGCGGCGTCTATGTTTATATGTCTATGATTAGAACTCGGGGGAACCACTCCTAGGAAGTGGCTCTGGGTTGGCTGACAGAGTGCACGTGGTTGTGACTGGTGTATGAGGGGGATTGAGGGAAGTGGAGTCTTGAATGTCGGGTGAGCCCAGAAGCGTGACATTCGTCGTCCCGTCCCATCCCCCCCCGGGAGTCCAAGGAGGCCGAGGGACGAGAACCACCACAATGACCACCCTCCATGCTGCCGGGAACACTCCTGTGCAAGCCATCAGAACTTCCACGGTACTGGACAGAGGGCTGTCACCATGGATGACCTCTGGAACCCCCACTGCGCAGACTGCTGGGAGGGCTGGACACATGGCACCTGGAACAGCCCCAGGCCAAGGTGTGGGCTTTCTGGATGATGCTGATGGAACTCATCCACCAACCCCGGGTCCAGGATATCTTGTGCGGGAACCCAGCTATGCTCCTCGGGCCCATAGCCCTCCCAGTCCACTAGGTACTGCAGAGTCCCTCCTCTCCTTCTGGAGTCCTGCAACCGGTGGACAGCATACACCGAAGTGTCTTCTATGTACACTGGAGGTGGGGGCACAACATCAGGTGTGGCCTCGTCCAACAGACCTGAGACAACAGGTTTCAAGAGAGATACATGAAACGAGTTAGAAACATGGTAATGCACAGGCAGATCTAGTTTGTAAGTAACCTCATTAATATGCTGGAGAATTTTAAACGGACCAACGTATTTGGGCAAAAATTTTCTACCTCCCTCAGGAAACCTGAAGTACCAGGTCGACAGCCACACTCAGTCCCCAGGGAGGTAGGTAGGTAGGTGTGTCACCTCTATGATGATCTGCCAGCCTCTTGTGTTGGCGGAGGACGTTCTCGATCCACTGGTGGGTCTGTTCCCAGACCTGCTCACTCCTTTGCATCCAACGGTCAATGGCTGGGTTGTCAGAGGGCGTGGCAGACCATGGCATTAAGGGGGGGGGTGGTAACCCAGCATACACTGCCGTTCAAAAGTTTGGGGTCACTTTGAAATTTCCTTATTTTTGAAAGAAAAGCACTGTTCTTTTCAATGAAGATCACTTTAAACTAATCAGAAATACACTCTATACATTGCTAATGTGGTAAATGACTATTCTAGCTAAATTCTACTAAATGTCTGGTTTTTGGTGCAATATCTACATAGGTGTATAGAGGCCCATTTCCAGCAACTATCACTCCAGTGTTCTAATGGTACAATGTGTTTGCTCATTGCCTCAGAAGGCTAATGGATGATTAGAAAACCCTTGTACAATCATGTTAGCACAGCTGAAAACAGTTTAGCTCTTTAGAGAAGCTATAAAACTGACCTTCCTTTGAGCAGATTGAGTTTCTGGAGCATCACATTTGTGGAGTCGATTAAATGCTCAAAATGGCCAGAAAAATGTCTTGACTATATTTTCTATTCATTTTACAACTTATGGTGGTAAATAAAAGTGTGACTTTTCATGGAAAACACAAAATTGTCTGGGTGACCCCAAACTTTTGAACGGTAGTGTACATTGAAAGGGTGTGAGCCCCATTGCAGAGCTGATTAACGAGTTTTGAGCCATTTCTGCCCAGGGAAAATAGTTTGACCAGTTGGCTTTATTATCTTGACAGTACATTCTCAAAAACTTTCCCAGTTCTTGGTTGACCCTTTCAAATTGATCATTAGACTGGGGATGGTAACCGGAGGTGAGACTGACGTTAACTCCCAGTCTCTCAAAAAATGCTGACCATACATGAGAGGTGAATTGAGGCCCTCGATTCTGGAACACCAAATATATGGAACACATAGTTAAAAAGGGCTTCAGCTATCTGAAAGGCGGTAGGTAGGCTAACGAAGGGGATAAATCTAACTCCTCATGAGAACCTATCAACAATGGTCAGAATGACCATGTAGTTCTGTGAGGGGGGCAAGTCAGTAACAAAGTCTACAACTATATGTGACCAGGGATGAGAAGGGACAGGTAAGGACATGAGTTTACCGGCAGGGAGAGTTTTGGGTGTTTTGCACTTTGAACAGGTGGTGCACGAGGAGGCAAATCTCAGGGGAGGATTCGGGACTGGGATGAGACAGGGCATCTGCTTTAGTATTACAGGAAATGGGATGATAAGAAATGGAAAAATTAAATCAGGAAAAGAATAGGGACTACTGAGCCTGACAGGGATTGAGTCATTTAGCTGACCGTAAATGATGATGATGATGATGCCCTTTATTGTCACTAGTCACATGTACCAGCGAAATTAGCCGTCAACCTGTCCATACATATACAACATACAATTGACATAGGGTAGACAAGACAGGAAGACAGGGATAAAGATAAAAAGGAAACACAACATGAGGAGAGATAAGGAAAAAAAGAACACCCCCCCCACACTATGCTCCTGTCAGGAGTACAGTGTGGGAACATTTAAAAAACCTTTGTGCATAAGCACACAACAACACAAGTACACTTTAAACACGGGACTTGAGGGGGGGAATCAGGGGGAGGGGGAGGGGAGGAGATAATCCAGCGCAAGCAAGCAGCCGTCCGCTCCTGCAGCCATGAAGGTGCTGGTCACGCACCCGCTTGTCACACTGGGGGTAAAAATGGCGACCGCGGAAAGTTAGAGAAGGAATGCGAGGAATGCAAGAGTGTCTCCCGGCAGTGACCTTCAGGGGGAAATGTTGCCCCAGCAACGGCCTGAACCAAGGTCGGTGCTGTCTCAAGGCACCGAATGTCGATAAGATATAAATTGTTTGGTCTTTCCAAACGCAGCCTTTGCACGTCCACACCGCTCGTCCATATCTGTCCATTCCATCCATTCTATTCAAATTCAAATTGATCTCCGAAAAACGTATTCCTTGCAAAGCTGAAGCTGCTCCGAGATAACAACCATTTTCTGGTTAAAGTTCTGAATGTCCACAGTCCGAGTGCCAACAGTTTTGCCCACCACTCCAATCATATCGGGCAGCTTTGTGGGGCTTTGAACAGCTGTCACCGTTGTCTGATTTCCTCGATATACCAGGGCAATGTCTAATCCAATCAGCAAAAGTCCTGTAATCACGGTTCCGAATAGGTAGATATCTTCAATGTCCTCCACAGAAAGAATTGCCAGGCACACAACCCACCACCGCTCCCATGCGTCCATCGTGTAACCAGCCGCAAACGTTCTGGCAGGACAGACGGGTTCCCCTGAACCCAGGCTTCTCGTCGAGAAAACTGTCAATTTCGTTAGGAGACCAGTTTATCAATTCCATGCTTTTTTTAGTTTAGAAAGTAATGCAGGGAGAGTCTCTTCATAAAGTACAGCAGACGAGACAAGACACAGAAGCACAAGCAGGGAAAAAAAGGAGGGAGAGGGAGAGCAGAAAATGCGACCGCCTTCCATGGAAGCACGGAGAGAAAAATATATATATTCAAGGTTTTTATGATCCGTTAACATGAGGAAGGGATGCGTAGCTCCCTCTACCCAATAGCGCCATTCTTGGAAAGCTAGTTTCATGGCCAGCAATTCTCTATCTTCAATACCATAATTACATTCGGCAGGGGTCAGTTTATGGGAGTAGAAGGCTATCGAATGTAATTTACAGGGGTCACCTACACGCTGGGACAGCACAGCTCCAGTGCCTACCTCAGAGGCGTCCACCTCCACCACAAAAGGCTGAGTGGGATCAGGATGCTTCAGAATGGGGGCAGAGGTGAAGGCTACCTTGAGGGATTTGAACGCTTCCTGCGCCCGGGAATTCCATGAGAGTTTTTGGCATTTCCCTTCAATAAGGTGGTAAGAGGAGCTGCTAGATTACTGAAATTGTGAATGAAATGACAGCAGAAATTAGCAAACCCAAGAAATCGCTGGAGTTCCTTTATGGAAGTAGGGATGGGCCAATTTGTTACGGCTTCTACCTTCTTATTGTCCATAACGACACCCTCCAGACTGATGACGTAGCCCAGGAAAGAAGTAGAAGGAAGATGAAATTCACACTTCTCCCCTTTAACATACAGCTGGTTTTCAAGAACGAACATGACAAATATGTGTTTCAAGATTAGGGGAATAAATCAAGATGTCGTCGATGTAGGCAATAACATATTGGCCAAGCATATCCCTGAGGACATCATTTATGAATGCTTGTAATATGGATGGGGCATTATGCAATGCGGAGGGCATTACTATATACTTTTTTTTTCTCTCCGTGCTTCCACGGAAGGCGGTCGCATTTTCTGCTCTCCCTCTCCCTCCTTTTTTCCCTGCTTGTGCTTCTGTGTCTTGTCTCGTCTGCTGTACTTTTTGAAGAGACTCTCCCTGCATTACTTTCTAAACTAAAAAAAGCATGGAATTGATAAACTGGTCTCCTAACGAAATTGACACAGTTTTCTCGACGAGAAGTTTGGGTTCGGGGGAACCCGTCTGTTCTGCCGGAACGTTTGCGGCTGGTTACACGATGGACGTGTGAGAGCGGTGGTGGGTCGTGTGCCTGACGATTCTTTCTGTGGAGGACATTGAAGATATCTACTTATTCAGAACCGTGATTACAGGACTTTTGCTGATTGGATTAGGCATTGCCCTGGTATATTGAGGAAATCAGACAAAGGTGACAGCTGTTCAAAGCCTCACAAAGCTGCCCGATATGATTGAAGTGGTGGGCAAAGCTGTTGGCATTCAGACTGTGGACATTCAGAACTTTAACCACAAAATGGTTGTTATCTCGGAGCAGCTTTCAGCTTTGCAAGGAATACGTTTTTCGGAGATCAATTTGAATAGAATGGACGGAATGGACAGATATGGACGAGCGGTGTGGACATGCAAAGACTGCGTCTGGAAAGACCAAACAATTCATATCTTATTGACATTCGGTGCCCTGAGACAGCACCGGCCTTGGTTCAGGCCATTGCTGAGGCAACATTTCCCCCTGAAGGTTACTGCCGGGAGACACTCTCGCATTCCTTACATTCCTTCTCTAACTTTCCGCGGTCGCCATTTTTACCCCCAGTGTGACAAGCGGGTGCGTGACCAGCGCCTTCATGGCTGCAGGAGTGGACGGCTGCTTGCTTGCGCTGGATTACCTCCTCCCCTCCCCCCCACCCCTCCCCCCTTACCCCCTACCCCTGATTCCCCCCCTCAAGTCCCATGTTTAAAGTGTACTTGTGTTGTTGTTTGTGTTATTGTGTGCTTGTGCGGAGGTTTTTAAATGCTCCCACACTGTACTCCTGACAGGAGCATAGTGTGGGGGTGTTCTTTTTTCCTCATCTTTCCTCATGTTACTACTGTGTTTCTTTTCTTTTATCCCTGTCTTCCTGTCCTGTTCCCCCACTGTAAGGACAGGTTGATGGCCAATTTCACTGGTAACATTCATTCATAGTGCCCACTAGTGGTAAGAAATGCAGTTTTCCATTTGTCACCTTCTTTTATGCGGACTAAATTGTATGCACTTCTTAAGTCAAGTTTTGTGAATATAGATGCTCCACGAAGTTGTTCTAGCACTGGGGTCACCAAACTTTTTTCTCTGGGGGCCACATTGTCGTTCCTGACTGTGATGGGGGGCCGGGGTCGGGTCAGCTATATAACATAGAATTGTATGACCCAGACAAATATGACCACCAGCAGGCCTCATTATGTAGTAGAGATTACTAGCCTGGCACAGCCATCCCCACTACTATATCCACACTACTATATCAACACTTGATTCCTGGCACATATTTATTTATCTTTACTAGTGGTTTGCAAAAGTAGTAATCGAGTCTTCACACTTTGTTTTAATTTGAAATACCACAGATATTCCATTTATTTATTTTAGTAGTGAAAAAACCGACAGCCTGACCGTCCTGCCGATAAACACATCGATGAACACAGACACGGCACGCGCTTAATATGTGGATGTTAGGACTGGGACTGTTTTGGCCTCTAGAGGCCGCTGTTATTTCCTTTTCATGTCATGTTTGTTTTGGCCTCTAGAGGCCGCCACTGTTCCTGTGTCTTGTGTTTGTGTTGATTGCCTGATTGTCTTCATTAGTGTCACCTGTTTCCCATTTATTGTGTGTATAAATACTCCTCTGTTTGTTCCCTTGTCACGGAGTCTTTTTCCTATGTTGTGCTGTTATGTTTAGCTCCAGTTTCCTCTGTACCGTGTTCCTTGTCTTTTTGGTTTTGTGCTTTGCTTTTTGGACCTAAGTATTTACTGTGTTTTTGGATCTTCTGAGCGTTCAGCATTTTGCCTTTCCTTTTGTTTTTGGACTTTGCACCTTTGGATATTTTTATTTTTGTTATCTTCTGAGCTTTTGGATTTTCTTTTTTTTTGTTCTTTTCAACGGATTGTAAATATTGTACATAGTGTAAATAAACTGTTTTTTGATACTCTACTTTCGCCTCACGCCTCTGCACTTGAGTCATCCCCCTGGTGGCCTAGTGGGGGTTTGCTGGATTATCACACCAGTGACCCGGGTTTGAATCCCAGCAAAACCCTAACAGTGGAGGCTTTAGTTGACAGTGTGTCTGAATCTTTGCTTCATATATCTTTTTTATTTTCAACTAGCCAGCCGGGCTGGCTAGTGACAGGAATTACTCGCCAAATGACAAATTAAGTCGCCTCAGGCGACCGGACCACCGCGAATTTCGAGCCCTGAATAGCATCATCTATTAACTCTATGGAAGTCATATTCTCTGTGAGGGGGAAGTTTGGTAGCACTTTTCTTGCTAAATACTTCTAAGAGGTCACTGTATTCAGGGGGAATGGAAACTATGACATTGGGGCTTTCTATAGTCATTGATGATGCCCTAACTGTGGGAAGCACTAGACAGTGATCATAACAGTAATTGGACCATGAGAGTATTTCTTTATCGGACCACCCCCGTGGGGACCCGGGGTAGAATTGGTCCCCAGCACCCCCTTGCTGATCGTAAGAGGCGACAAATGGGGCGACTTGTTTGCCGTGAGTTGCTACCTGTGTCAGTGGAGGAAAAATTCCTGGCACTTGAGGAATGTGTCTTGCTGTGGCTGCCACAAGTCCAACACAGTGCTTTTATAAAGAAGATAATGTTGTAAACATCTTTTCATTTTGTTTTTGGACTTTGCACCTTTGGATATTTTTATTTTTGTTATCTTCTGAGCTTTTGGATTTTCTTTTTTTTTGTTTTTTTTCATCGGATTGTAAATATTGTACATAGTGTAAATAAACTGTTTTTTGATACTCTACTTTCGCCTCACGCCTCTGCACTTGAGTCATCCCCCTGGTGGCCTAGTGGGGGTTTGCTGGATTATCACACCAGTGACCTGGGTTCGAATCCCAGCAAAACCCTAACAGAAAGACTCCGTCATGACCGACTCAGCAGAGGCTTCTTCATCTGTCTACCCGGCCAACCTTCAGGGAATGATGGCTGCGTTAACAAACCTCGGATCCACCATGGACACTCATGGATGGACTCTTGCAAGCCAACGTGAGACCCTTGCTCGCCTTGAGGTACTGCTTCAGCAGATTGGGAGAACCCTGGCACTGCTGACTTCTCTGCCTGCTACTGCTCCAGTGCCTCCTGCCATGCTGCCTTCTTCACCTCGTGAACCCAGCCTTCCTGCACCACAGAGGTATGACGGCAAGCACAGTGAGTGTCGAGAGTTCCTTACCCAGTGTCAACTCACCTTTGAGCTTCAGCCTACCACCTACACTATGGATCGCTGCAAGATTGCCTTTGTGATAACTTTGTTAGCTGGTAAGGTGCGAGCCTGGGCTACTGCTATCTAACAGGGACCTGAGTGCTCTGATTTCCAGCTGTTTACTGAGGAGATGCTGCGTGTCTTCGATCAAGCAGACATCAGTAAAGACGCAGCCAGAAAGCTCATGTCCATCTGGCAAGGAGGAAGTGTCGCAGACTACGCCGTCTTGTTCCGGACGCTCGCAGCAGTAAGTGGATGGAATGAGACTGCCCTGGTTTCAGCCTTTCACCATGGTCTGTCTGACCCCATCAAAGACGGTCTGGCTTCTATCGGATGCCCAAGTGACCTCGAAACACTGATCTCACATTCTACTCGTCTGGACAACAGGATGAGAGAACGCCGCCAAGTCCTGAGCCTCCCCGGCCTCCCTGCCTCTACCTGGAGCCCGTCTACCTCCTCCAGTGACTGTCCAGAACCCATGCAAGTGGGCCGTACTCGCCTCTCCGCATCTGAGAGGGAGCGCAGAAGGAGGGACAAGTGCTGCATCTACTGTGGCAAGCCTGGTCACTTCCAAGCATCATGTCCTGAACTCTTGGGAAAAGGACCGCCCCGTCCAGCCGAGGGAGGGTTGTGACGGGGCCTACCCTCTCTCCCGGACTCCCTGGCCAAGGTATCTACATCCCGGTCTCCATCTCCTGGGGTGAGTCCGTCCACTCTTGTCAAGCTTTGTTAGACTCAGGGGCGGCTGGAAACTTTATGGATATTCACTTCGCCCAAAGTATCAATGTCCTGACTGCACCTCTTGAAGTCCCACTTTCTGTGTCTGCCCTGGATGGCCAAGCCTTAGGTGATGGAAGAGTCACCCAAGTAACTTCTCCAGTCTTCCTCCAGTCTCAAGGTCACAAGGAAGAAATATCCCTGCACCTGATTCCTTCACCTGAGTTCCCAGTTATTCTAGGTCTCCCTTGGCTTACCCACCACAACCCTTGTATAGACTGGGTCACTAGCCAGGTTGTGGAGTGGGGTCCTGCTTGCTATGCCTCTTGTCTGCTCTCTAGCTCTCCTGTGTCTCCTGTCGAGCCTCCTGATCTCACCGAGTTATCTCAAGTTCCCACAGGGTACTGGGATCTTAAGGAAGTTTTCAGCAAGAGCAGGGCTGCCGTTCTTCCTCCGCACCGTGCCTACGACTGTGCCATCCACTTGCTCCCTGGGACTACCCCTCCTCGTGGCAGACTGTTTTCCCCTCTCTCAGCCAGAACGCAAGGCCATGGAGGAATACCTCAAAGACGCCCTGGTCTCTGGGTTCATTCGACCCTCCACCTCACCCGCTGGTGCCGGCTTCTTCTTTGTCGGCAAGAAGGATGGGGGGCTCCGACCATGTATTGACTACAGGGGCCTGAACAAGATCACTGTGCGCAACCGATATCCCCTTCCGCTGATGTCCACAGCATTCGACCTGCTCCAAGGCGCCACCGTCTTCACCAAGTTGGACCTACGGAATGCATACCACCTCATCCGTATCCGACAGGATGACGAGTGGAAGACTGCCTTCAACACCCCGTCTGGGCACTACGAATACCAGGTGATGCCCTTCGGACTCACCAACGCACCAGCTGTTTTTCAGGCCCTAATCAACGACGTCTTGAGGGACATGATTAACCTGTACGTTTTTGTCTACCTCGACGACATCCTTATCTTTTCCAAGACCATGCAGGAGCACCGCCACCATGTCTGCCAGGTTCTCCAGAGGCTGCTACAGAACAATCTGTTCGCCAAGGCCCAGAAATGCGAATTTCATGTTCCCAAGGTCTCCTTTCTGGGTTTTATTGTATGGACAGGCCAACTCCAAATGGACCCAGCCAAGACCCTGGCCGTCCGGGACTGGCCCACTCCCAAGTCCGTCAAAGAGGTTCAGCGGTTCTTAGGATTTGCTAACTTCTACCGCAAATTTATCAGGAACTTTAGTTCTGTAGCAGCACCCATGTCGGACCTCACCAAAGGGACAGGTGGATCTTATGTCTGGTCTCCTCAGGCGGAAAAGGCGTTCAAAGACCTCAAGGACCACTTCTGCACGGCACCCATTCTGGTCCTCCCGGACACCTCCCAACCATTCATCATGGAGGTGGACACCTCAGACAGTGGTGTCAGCGCGGTGCTCTCTCAACGTTCGGAAGGAAAGCTGCACCCCTGCGCTTACTTCTTCCACTGCCTGAGTCCTGCAGAGTCCCAGTACGATGTGGGGGATCGAGAACTGCTAGCGGTCAAACTGGCCGTTGAGGAGTGGAGGCACTGGCTGGAGGGAGCGCAACATCCATTCCTGGTTTGGACGGACCACAAGAACCTGGAGTACCTCCAGCAAGCCAAGAGATTGAACCCACGACAGGCTAGGTGGGCCTTGTTTTTCAGTCAGTTTGACTTCACCCTATCGTACCGCCCCGGCTCCAAGAACACCAAACCTGATGCACTGTCCAGGCTGTTCTCTGCCACTAACAGGGAGAGTGAAGTCGGGCCTATCATCCCTATATCCCGGATTGTGGCTCCTGTCCGCTGGGGTATTGAGGAGACCGTTCGACAAGCTCAACGCCGGGACCCTGATCCTGGGACGGGGCCACCGGGCCTCCTGTACGTCCCTCGTCAAGTCCGGGCCAAGGTTCTCCAGTGGGGTCACTCTTCCCCTCTCACCGCCCACCCGGGAGCTCGGAGGACCCTGGATTTCCTGAAAAGACGCTTCTGGTGGCCTAACATGGAGAAGGAAGTGAGGTCATTCGTCCTGTCCAGTGAGGTCTGCACCAGAACCAAGAACCCGCGACAGCGTCCCCAGGGTCTCCTGCATCCTCTGCCTATTCCCTGGCATCCCTGGTCCCACGTGGCGGTCGACTTCATCACGGGTCTCCCTGAGTCTCAAGGTAACACTGTCATATTGGTCGTAGTGGACAGATTCTCCAAGGCCTGCCGCTTTATGCCACTGTGCAAACTCCCCTCTGCCCTTGACACTGCTAAATTGTTATTCACTCATGTCTTCCGAGTCTTTGGTCTCCCGCAGGACATCGTCTCAGACCGAGGGCCCCAGTTCTCCTCCCGAGTGTGGCACGGGTTCTGCAAGGTCATCGGAGCCACTGCCAGCCTCTCCTCTGGGTTTCACCCACAGTCCAATGGCCAGACGGAGAGGCTCAACCAGGACCTGGAAACCACCCTGCGAGGCCTGGCTATGGATAACCCGACATCGTGGAGCACCTGGCTGCCATGGGCAGAGTACGCCCACAACACCCTGCAGTCATCGGCCACCAAGCTGTTGCCATTCCAGTGCCAATTCGGGTTCCAGCCACCTCTGTTCCCGGACCAGGAGGGGGATGCGGGGGTGCCCTTGGTCAACCAATATGTGAGACGGTGTCGCAAGACCTGGAGCAAGGTCAGGAAGACCCTTATCCAGACCTCCAGAACCAACCAGACTCAGGACAACCGCCATAGAAGACCTGCCCATGCTTTCCGCCCTGGGCAGCGGGTTTGGCTGTCCACTAAGGACCTTCCGCTGCAGGTGGAGAACCGCAAGCTTGCTCCTTGCTACATTGGCCCCTTCAAGGTGGTGCACAGGGTGAACCCTGTCGCCTACCGGCTCCAGTTGCCCCGGACTCTGAGGATCAACCCCACATTCCATGTTTCCCTGTTGCGGCCCGTACTGACGTCCACATATGCCCCTGCCCCTAGGAACCCCCCCACCCCCCCGCATCTTCCAGGGTCAGACTGTGTTCACCGTGCGCCGTCTGCTGGACTCCCGCCAGGTTCGCGGGGGTCTCCAATATCTTGTGGACTGGGAGGGCTATGCCCCTGAGGAGCGCTGCTGGGTCCCAGCTCGGGACATACTTGATAAAGAACTTTGTCGGGACTTCCATTCGGCCCATCCGGATCGCCCTGGGAACGTCAGGAGATGCTCCTACGGGGGGGGGGGGGGGTCCTGTTAGGACTGGGACTGTTTTGGCCTCTAGAGGCCGCTGTTATTTACTTTTCATGTCATGTTTGTTTTGGCCTCTAGAGGCCGCCACTGTTCCTGTGTCTTGTGTTTGTGTTGATTGCCTGATTGTCTTCATTAGTGTCACCTGTTTCCCATTTATTGTGTGTATAAATACCCCTCTGTTTGTTCCCTTGTCACGGAGTCTTTTTCCTATGTTGTGCTGTTATGTTTAGCTCCAGTTTCCTCTGTACTGTGTTCCTTGTCTTTTTGGTTTTGCACTTTGCTTTGCTTTTTGGACCTAAGTATTTACTGTGTTTTTGGATCTTCTGAGCGTTCAGCATTTTGCCTTTCCTTTTGTTTTTGGACTTTGCACCTTTGGATATTTTTATTTTTGTTATCTTCTGAGCTTTTGGATTTTCTTTTCTTGTTTTTTTTCATCGGATTGTAAATATTGTACATAGTGTAAATAAACTGTTTTTTGATACTCTACTTTTGCCTCATGCCTCTGCACTTGAGTCATCCCCCTGGTGGCCTAGTGGGGGTTTGCTGGATTATCACACCAGCGACCTGGGTTTGAATCCCAGCAAAACCCTAACAGTGGAGGCTTTAGTTGACAGTGTGTCTGAATCTTTGCTTCATATATCTTTTTTATTTTCAACTAGCCAGCCGGGCTGGCTAGTGACAGGAATTACTCGCCAAATGACAAATTAAGTCGCCTCGGGCGACCGGACCACCGCGAATTTCGAGCCCTGAATAGCATCATCTATTAACTCTATGGAAGTCATATTCTCTGTGAGGGGGAAGTTTGGTAGTACTTTTCTTGCTAAATACTTCTAAGAGGTCACTGTATTCAGGGGGAATGGAAACTATGACATTGGGGCTTTCTATAGTCGTTGATGATGCCCTAACTGTGGGAAGCACTAGACAGTGATCATAACAGTAATTGGACCATGAGAGTATTTCTTTATTGGACCACCCCCATGGGGACCCGAGGTAGAATTGGTCCCCAGCACCCCCTTGCTGATCGTAAGAGGCGACAAATGGGGCGACTTGTTTGCCGTGAGTTGCTACCTGTGTCAGTGGAGGAAAAATTCCTGGCACTTGAGGAATGTGTCTTGCTGTGGTTGCCACAAGTCCAACACAGTGCTTTTATAAAGAAGATAATGTTGTAAACATCTTTTCTAAGGTCCCACCTTTTAAAAGTTTTAAACTTTCTAACTTGTATTGATGTAAAAAAAAACTTATTTAAATTCTTTATTTGTTTGATTGTTTAAAAAAAATTGTGTAATATTTATGTTTACCTGCTTTGGCCATAAAATAGCCACAGATGCTAAAATGGCAATAAATTAAATAAACAAACAAATCTTTATCAGACCAAGATATGACGGGGTTATGTTTTCAAAGCCAGGGCAAACCTAAAATGATAGCATACTCACAAGAATTCATAATCTCTTCTGAATGTAAAGCACTGACGATCATATTAATGGGTTTCGTGACCCGGTTAACAAGTCCTTCTCCCACGGGATCCCCAACGACAGCAGTCAATCTCAGCGGCCTCTCCAGTGGCTCCACAGGAATCTGGAGTTGCTCTACCAGCTCGGCATGAATAAAGTCCCCTTCAGCTCCGGAATCAGTTAATGCTGAGAACACGAAGACAGACTGGCAGTGAACTGTCAGGGGTAGGAGGAAGGACTTGGAGACCAACCACTTAGTGGGTGTACTCACCACATTAGCACGTGGAGTAGGCTCCACGCGCTTTCCCAGGGTCAGTGCCAAAGTTCTGTGTCAATGGATTTGACAGTTATGTAGAATGTGACCGGCAGTTCTGCAATAGAGACACAGCCCATCATGGAGACATCGTTGCTTCTCCTCCACAGACAAATTACATGAGTCATACTGCATAGGTTCTGGGGGTTCTGAGTCCTCATGCGTCCGGGTCATTGGTGGATACAAGCGGCGAGGAGTCAGTGCAGCAGCTGGAACTGTGGGAGATTTACAAAGACCTCTTCTGTGCTTCAGTTGGTCTAGGCAAATGGCTAATGAAATCAGCTTCTCTAGTGAAAGACCATCATCCTTGCAAGCCATCTCCGCTAGAATGGCAGAGTTCAATCCGTTGCAAAATGTCACTAGTAATGCCGGCTCATTCCAACCACTCCCAGCCTCAAGAGTGAGAAATTCCAAAGCGTAATCAGAACTGAGTGATTACCCTAATGTAGTTGGGTGAGTAATTCCCCTTGAGAGCGGCCTTCATTGGCATGATAGAAGACCGCTTTAAACCCTTTAACGAAATGGTTGTAAGTGTCAGATTGGACTATGGGCCAAATTGCAATAGCCCAATCTAAGGCCTTGCCCATAAGGTGAGAACTCATAAAAGAAATATGAGCCTTGTCAGAGCTCAGAGGGGAATTCACAAAAAATATTGAACATTGTTACAAAAACCCTTTACACTGATTAGGTGGGCCATCAAATTTATCAGGTTTACTGACAACAAACGAACTGGTAACAGCCATGGGGGGAGCAGCTTGGTTGATAACCATAGGCAAGCTGGAGGACCTGACTCGTTGGAGTTGGGTGGTGATTTCTTTCATGCTTTCAACAATTTGCACCAACTGTTTTTGGGCTCACCTTGCTGTTGCGTAAGAGTCTGGATGGACTGAGTCACAGCATCAAAACGCTGGTGATGTTGTCCCAGCATCTGTCCTTGGCTGCTAAGCGCTATCTATAACCATGTAATCTGCCATCTGCATGATGGCACAGTATTCTGTAACGTGGGTGTGACAAACCAGATGCTCATGGATTGTGAATGAACTCAAGGTTTTAATGAAAAAAGACAATGTATAAAAGCCAGGCCAGGTCAATACCAAGAGATCCAAAACAGTAAAGAGGGCTAGAAACATGGTCAGGAAACAGGCAAAGAGTCCAAGAACCAGGAATCAGTAAACAAGGGCAATCTAAACACAAGGGCTAGACAAACTGTAATTGAAACAGGCGAGGATTGAAAAACCGAGAATCAAGAGAAATGGGCAAACAAACACAAGGACTAGGCGAAACAGGAAAAAACCAGAAGGTAAAAAGGGTCATACACAGGTGAACAAGCAGAATAACAATGCTCAGTAGGCTCACGAAATGTAGAGACAATACTGTGCAAAGAACAAAACAAAGGGGTATAAATACAGACATAAACAAAAAGGTACAGGTGATGGTGATTAGAACTCGGGGGAACCACTCCTAGGAAGTGGCTCTGGGTTGGCTGACAGAGTGCATGTGGTAGTGACTGGTGTGTGAGGGGGATTGTGGGACGTGGAGTCCTGAGTGTTGGGCGAGCCCGGAAGCGTGACAATACCAGTGTTGCTGTTGGAAACAAGTGTCTTTGAAGCTTACTGGTCATCATTGCCATGTGTCTACATTCTCTCACCTACACAAACTGTAGGTGCTAAAGAAGGCAACTGGACTTGCTTGAAATTCTTGAAGACGTTTTACCTCTCATCTGAAAGGCCTCTTCAGTTCTGTCTGACTAGTGGGGAGTTCCAGGTATTTATCCTCTAGTGGGCCAAAAGCAATCCTAAAGAGAGTTGTTGAGGTCACATGGGTCGTTGACCCTCTCAATCATCCTGTAGGTGTAGGTCACTGGAGGTTGTGTGTGAACGGTGTTAGCAGCCTAGAAGGTCATTAGGGTGATCTATGGGTCGTTGGTTCTCTCTGCCATTATGTGAGTCATTGAAGTCAGCTGAGTCTTGGTGTGGATGTGTATTCAACTGTCTGGGAAGTGTGCCAAGGACTGTATTATAGGTATTATAGGTGGTTGATAAGTGGTGTCTCAGACCACCTCTTCTGTTCAGCGATGGTCGTTACAGGTTGACAAAGATGGCTTCTTTTACTCCTCTTTCAAACCACCAGTCTTCACTCATGAAAGAGGAGTAAAATAAGCCATCTTCATTTTAATGCCTTCTTTAGCACCTATAGTTTACTATGGCCTGGATGACTGAGAACTTTCACAGATATATAAAACACAAAATCCACCATCTTGTTACTTTTATTTATGATGAAACCATTCCCATGGAACATCACCTGGAACTGTAAAACAAGTCGAAGTGTTTCCAGTTATTAAATTTTTAACCACATATTGTCACTCAGAACAGTAAAAGCCTTGGCAAGTTAAGACATTTTGGAACTTTTAGCAGGACTTAATTAATAATCTAAGTGGGTGTATATAAATGTTTGACCTTGGATGTATAATTTTGACCCTTTGTTGACTTCAGAAAACCTAAAATAAATTAAAACCCATGCACCAAATTATTAGGTTTTTTTTTATTAACAACATATGCTGTGCAATCATTCGGCCCCAGAAAAAGAACAGTTAAAAGAAATCACTGAAAGCCCAATATTGCTATGACATTCATGTCCATGATGAGTGTATGTAAACTTGTCGTTTCTCTTTACTTAGTTGAGCGGTCCTTGATATAACTTTTTTATTACAGTTACTACAGTTGTGGATGGAATAGGGTTTTTACTGTATTTTTATAATTTACTGTTTACTATTTGATCTCAAACGAAGGTAAGAAACTTGTGAATTCACTTTTGATGAGATACACATGTTAAATGAAAAGCATTCCAGGTGACTCATGAAGATGGATAAGGGCAATTCCATGTAAATGTCAACCTCACCATGCAAAAATAAAGCAACATGTAATACATCAAAACCACTCCCAGAGATCTCACCTTGGCCTGTATTTTACAGATGTGAATAAGTTGAACCAGTTTGTAACCAACCTAATATGTCACTGTCAGTCTTTCTTTCTTATAATGTAAAACCCAAGCTAAAATCAACTTTGATCATGTACAATTCTATATTATTGCCACAAGCCACAGAAATGTATGCTAAAATCCACAAAACAGCAAAACAATAGCCATCCTAAATATTATTTAAGAACTTTGATAGTTTTAGCTGATATTTAGAGTTTTTCAAAGGGTTATGGTGGTTAAATTGCTGATTTTTCTAAACATATGCCATGTCTATTTCAGACGCGTCACATCCATAACGGAATTTCGTCACATCCATAACGCTGACTTTTCCTTCCGAAACTCTGCATGAAATCCAAAATATTTTAAACAAAGATTTTTTAATATTCACCTTGGACCCCTCTATCAAATGGATATCTCCATTTCGACATTAGGTTTACAATTTCACAGAGTTTGATAAAAATGTACAGTCACCTAAGAAAAGTGATACTTTTTCTGTCACATCCATAACGCATCTTTTATTGGCATTTTCTGGCATGCCCTAGATGTACTATGGGAATTGTTCTTGTTCTATCACTTCTCCAGTATGGTACAGCCTTAAAATGTGCAACACCTGTTTAAATACTGGGAGACAATAAAACATGCACTGGGTCATTTGTTGCCATTTTGAGTTCAAGTGTCACGTCCATAACGCTGGAATTGCTCATAAGATAATGCCAGTAGTGTGCAAAGTGTCATCAAGGTAAACGCTGGATACTTTGAAGAATCTAAAATATTAAACATATTTTTTAACACTTTTTTGTTTACCACATAATTCCATACATGTTCCATCTATGTTTCATAGGTTTGATGTCTTCAGTTTTATTCTACAGTGTAACAGTGTACTAACAGGAACTAAGTTGTTAAGCTCTTCTCAGCTGTTTCTTTAAGTTTTCCAACATGGGAAAGTCTTTGAATTTAAAATAAAGAAACAAGTGAGGCTGGTAATGGAATGAGTGTTTGTTGCTGTTATAATGTAAGTGAAACAGGAGCTAGATGGGGGCGTCATGGCTCGGGTGGATGGGGCGCCGTGCCATGGGTCCGGGGACCCGGGTTCGATTCCGGCCCGAGGTCATTTCCCGATCTATCTCTCTCTCTCCCCCCCGCTCGTTTCCTGTCTCTGCACTGTCCTGTCCAATGGAGGTGAAAAAGGCCCAAGAAAAAAAATCTTTAAAAAAAAAAAAAAGAAACAGGAGCTAGAGACAGACATTCCACAACATTAAATGTAACTATGCAGTGTCCAGAAATCATTGTTAATTTCTGCTACTTCACCAAAAGGTGGATTTTTTTTCTAACCCTTTTTACTAATTGTTACAAGGGGTGCCAATAATCATGGAGAGCACTGTAAATGGATAAAATTTACAAAGTTTTGTTTTTTGATTAATTAATCAGGGTGGTGCAGTGGTTAGCACTGTCGTCTCACAGCAAGAAGGTTCTGGGTTCGAGGCCAACAGTGGCCTTTCTGTATGGAGTTTGCATGCTCTCCCCGTGTCTGTGTGGGTTTCCTCTGGGTGCCCTGGTTTCCCCTACAGTCCAAAGACATGCAGGTTAGGCTAGGCCAATTAGTGGCTCTAAATTGACCGTAAGTGTGAATGTGTGAATGGTTGTTTGTCTCTGTGATGACCTGGTGACTTGTCCAGGGTGTACCCTGCCTCTCGCCCATAGTCAGCTGGGATAGGCTCCAGCTTGCCCATGACCCTGCACAGAGTAAGCAGCCATGGATAATGGATGGATTAATTAATCAGTAAATTATTAATTAATTGCCAAAACATACCCAAGAATTAAAAATTTTCAATGAAATTAATACGTCTATGTGGTAGCAGGGGCGTGGTCAAGCGTCGGTCTGTGAATGGAGGGCAGAGTCAGGGAAGGTAAGTGGTAGTATCACTGCACCTGATGTGAATTAACCTGTGTTTGTGTGTCTCCTCCAGTGACCGCGCCCTATAAAAGGAGAGAGAGAGCAGAGAAAGGGAGCTCTCTCCCGACCAGAAATGTGTGTGTGAGAGAGTGAGTGAGCTGAAAAGCTATATAAGTCAAGGGAAAAGGGACTTGTAAGGAATTGAGCAGGTGGAATTATGGGGGGAAACTTCCACTTCAGACAGAGAGCAGATAATTTACAGAAATTATCAAATATTACACGATTATAATCAGGGCTTTGAACCGGTTCAAGGAACGAAAACGAAAACCGGGAACTTTTTCTATTTCACATGGAACAGAAACGAAACCAGAAACTTTATTATTTTTTATGTTCCGGAACAGAAACGCTTATTAAAAATAATGGTAACCGGTTAATACCGGTTTTTATTTCGTTCCTCAAAGTTTCTGTAGCCTACAAATAGTCATTCTTCTCCTGCGCAAGTTTCTATGACCCGCTGGGGTTCACTTCCTGTGTGACGTTCGCTGATTGAATGGAGAGAGCGGGAGGGTGGACTACTAGTGAGTAAGTGCATTACTGAGTGTCTGAGCAAAGAAGAGCCTGAACGATGCAACCTCCCTATTGGCTGTTTATTGGCTGTTTGTAAAAATGTATCAGTTGTTGCCCTTCCCACGGGAATCATCGCGGGCTCGAGAGACGAGACCTGACCAGTTAGTTCGTTGGTAGCAGAACAAAATGTCTGGACACAAATCGGGTTTTCAGAAAAGGAAAGAAAATAAACGGAGGGTCGAAAATACAAAAAAGGAGGCAGAAAATGCAAAACGAGTTTTAAGGTAGGACAAATGGTTACTTTTCTGAGGCAGCCCGCCGTGGCTGCCTGCAGGCTTATTTATTATAGCCCATTTAGTTAAAATAGTTGATATAAAATGTTTATAGTTATAGTTATATGATGGTTGTCCTGATTTAGACTGTTTTTTTTTTGGGGGGGGGGGGGGGGGGGGGGGTGCGATGTTGCACCCGGGTCCAGATTAGGGCAGAACCGGCCCTGGCTACATTTCAGCTGTAGTTTGTTATGTATGTATGTACTTGCATAGATGTGTACTTGGTCTTCCAATATGGCGCCTAACAAAATCTCGCGGCGCGGTGACGTCATGCGGTAGCCCGCTATAGGGCCTGACTAGCCTTTGGTAACACACTAAACGAATTCTCTTTCATTTTTGGCACTTTTTCTGTTTGTGTAGATGGGAAGACATACTGAGAATCCAAATCGCCAACATTTGAAATAATAATTGTTTTGAATTATTTCTTGTCTTATTTAATGAAGGTTGTAATAGAATTAGCCTACATTTGGCTTAAGCTGGATGAGACAGAGACATAATTTTATAGCCATTTGTTAAACAGCTGGCAGGGAACATAATTAACCGTTCCGGGAACGAAATTTTTTTGTTCTAACCGGTTCGGGAACGTCTATTTAATGGTGGAACCCAAAACCGGAAACGTTAAAATTCCGTTTCTGTTCGGAACGAACCAATAGGAAAAAAATTCCGGTTCAAAGCCCTGATTATAATCAGTTTGTCAAAATTTTAAATTTATATGTGTATCACAGCATACTGACACAGGCATGAGTTTTACAGTGCCTTGCAAAAGTATTCATCCCCCTTGGTGTTTGTCCTGTTTTGTTGCATTACAAGCTGGAATTAAAATTGATTTTTGGTGGATTAGCACCATTTGATTTACACAACATGCCTACCACTTTAAAGGTGCACATTATGACACAAACAATAATTAAGATGAAAAAACAGAAATCTGGAGTGTCCCCAGATTGCCCCCCCCCCAATACTTTATAGAGCCACCTTTTGCTACAATTACAGCTGCAAGTCTCTTGGGGTATGTCTCTATTAGCTTAGCACATCTAGCCACTGGGATTTTTGCCCATTCCTCAAGGCAAAACTGCTCCAACTCCTTCAAGTTAGATGGGTTGCGTTGGTGTACAGCAATCTTCAAGTTATGCCACAGATTCTCAATTGGATTGAAGTCCAATTGAGAATCTGTGGCATAAATTTAATTAGGACTTTGATTAGGCCATTCCAAGACATTTAAATGTTTCCCTTTAAACCACTCCAGTGTAGCTTTAGCAGTATGTTTAGGGTCATTGTCCTGTTAGACCAGGGGTGTCCAAACTGATCCATAAAGGGCCGTGTGGCTGCAGGTTTTCATTCCAGCCATGCAGCAGCACACCTGACTTGGCTCATTCAATCAACTGAACTGTCTTCACATAGTCAAATACTTGCAGCCACACCCACCCTTGATTAAAGGGTGGGTGTGTCAGTTGATTGAATAAGCCAAATCAGGGTGCTGCTGCATGGCTGGAATGAAAACCTGCAGCCACACAGCCCTTTATGGATCAGTTTGGACACCCCTGTGTTAGACCATGAACCTTTGTCCCAGTCTCAAACCTCTGACTGACTCAAACAGGTTTTCCTCCAGAATTGCCCTGTATTTAGTGCCGTCCATCTTTCCTTCAGTCCTGACCAGCTTTCCTGTCCCTGCAGATGAAAAATGTCCCCACAGCATGATGCTGCCACCACCATGCTTCATTGTAGGGATGGTGTTCTCAGGGTGTTGGGTTTGTGCCACACATGGCATTTCCCATGATGGCCACAAAGTTTAATTTTTATCTCATTTAACCAGAGAATCTTCTTCCATGTGTTTGGGGAGTCTGCCACATGCTGTTGGGCAAACTTCAAAAATGTTTTTTTAAGCAATTACTTTTTTCTGGCCACTCTTCCATAAAGCCCCACTCTGTGGAGTGTACGGCTTAAAAGGATAGTTCGGGATTTTTGACATGAATCTGTATGGCATCCCCATCAATAGTGTCGTGCAAACACACTGACTTACCCCTGACAGCATCCTGTAAGTCCAGTTCTTGTCCAGTTTTGGTCCAGACGAAAGTAGTCCGGCAAGTTTGTTGGGGTCACGAAAGTAAAACGTTTTTCGTCTCAAAACAGTATGTGTTCAAAAGAGTGATATATTTGCATCACAAAACCTTTGTCAAATAAAAAGTCAGACCTCGAAATCGCTTGGCACTATTTTCTCTCCCTCGGTATCACTGCGCACTGCCGCCAGGTGACAGCCACGGCTGTTTCATTCATTGTTTACTAGTGATGGGAATTTCAGCTCTTTTTCGGGAGCCGGCTCTTTTGGCTCTTCTTACTATAAGGAGCCAGCTCTTTTGGCTCCTGAGATTTTATTTTTGATTTAAAGTAATACGCCACCCCCAGATGAAATTGAGTTAGTCCCTGCAGTCCCTAGAGTTGGATGAGTGAGCCAAAGCGTTTTGTAGCCGACCCAGCCATTGTCCTGATCTATAAACACCCAGGTTAGCTTAGTCGCTGTAATCCGGCGTGTCCAGCTAGCATTGTCGTTACAAAGTGAATTAAATAACTCAAGATTTTTTATAATTATTTCTCATGACTTGTACAGTCACATCGAGTACACATATCAATGCAAATTAACACGAAGGGATTTACTAGACCAATTTATATCTGAAACTATTTTCAGCCACAGCACAGGCAAAGCACCGCTGCAGGCGCAAAGACACCGCGCAGCGCCTGAAAACGGGTGCGCAGCGCCTGAAAACCCGTTTTCAGGCGCTGCGCAGTGTCTTTGCGCCTTCCTTTTCCTACCTATTCCTTTAATTGCTGCAATTAACTAGTTAATTCTGATTCTATTTCTCCTCTCAGTTATAATCTGTCCTGCTTTTGAAAAGATCCTCTCTGGGGGGACTGATGCTGCCACTATACACATCCTCCATGCCATCACGTGTGTAAGCCGTGGATAGAGTGCAGCCTTGGTCTCCCACCAGCTTAGTGGGTCTGCGTTTCGCTGTCACCTGGCGGCAGCGCGCAGTGATAAGAAGGGAGAGAAAATAGTGCCAAGCGATTTCGAGGTCTGACTTTTTATTTGACAACGGTTGTGTGATGCAAATATATCACTCTTTTGAACACATACTGTTTTGAGACGAAAAACGTTTTACTTTCGTGACCCCAACAAACTTGCCGGACTACTTTCGTCTGGACCAAAACTGAACAAGAACTGGACTCACAGGATGCTGTCAGGGGTAAGTCAGTGTGTTTGCACGACACTATTGATGGGGATGCCATACAGATTCATGTCAAAAATCCCGAACTATCCCTTTAAAGTGGTCCTATGGACAGATACTCCAATCTCCGCTGTGGATCTTTACAGCTCCTTCAGCATTATCTTTGTTGTCTTTGTTGCATCTCTGATTAATGCCCTCCTTGCCCAGTCTGTGAGTTTTGGTGGACGGCCTTTTCTTGTCAGGTTTGTCACAGTTTGTTTCATACAAAAGGGGGTGAATACTTATGCACACTCCAGATTTCTGTTTTTTTTGTCTTAATTATTGTTTGTGTCATAATAAAAAAAAACAATGTGTACCTTTAAAGTGATATGCATGTTGTGTAAATCAAATGGTGCTAACTCTCCAAAAATCCATTTTAATTCCAGCTTGTAATGTGACAAAACAGGATAAACACCAAGGGGGGTGAATACTTTTGCAAGGCACTGTAAATGAATAAAAACAATTATCAAATTGTCTTGACATTCTTGCTTGGCAGGCCTGATGAATTCAAATAGCAGTTGGGTAAGAATCCATTTTCATCTTCAATTTAGCTTCCCGAACATCCACATTTCCTTTGCACAGCCACACCCATGCACCTCAAAGAACTGGTTAGTACTGGGATAGGAGACTGCCAGGGAAGACCAGATTCTGGTGTGGAAGGGACTTTGACTTATATAACAGCAACTTGCTGACCGGAAGAATGGTTAAGGGCGTCTTAAAATTCGTATTATTTCAGAATATTTGTAATCCACTGCCTGATGGAGAAAAACAGCATGTGTATGTGCCCACAGTAACATCCTTATCTGTGTTATGGATTAAATTTTTTGAGAAAGAGAATGATGTGAGAAGCCAGAGAGTGAGTGAGAGTTTGTTTTTTTGGGCATTCAGAGAGAGTGTCTGGGGCAGAGAGTGTCTCAGACAACACCAGTGTACATACATGAAGCTTCTTTAATAAAATCTATCTTTCTCTCTCTTTAAGTCTCTGTGCCTGCCTGCAATCTTTATTGGAGGGGAAAGAGAAATTTTAATTCACAATCAAAACAGTCACAATTGTTTATTAATTAAAGAATAACTCCATATTTTTATGGAGTTATTCATTATAACATTGGTTATAATAGCTATAAACATTCATTCCCTTTCTTACATAGAAGGATAGCTTAAATAAAACCAAAATAAAACATTTTGTTAAAATATATTTATGTTTGTGGAGAGTAGTGATGTCAAAGTATACTTTTGGCAGAAAAACTTTGGTCAGAAAAAGCCACTTTTTTAAAAAAAGCCACTTTGGTGGCTTATTACACACTCGATGTAGAATGGATTCCCTTAGGGTGGAGCACTGAAATGGCTGACATTCTTGTAAGCACAGTAAGTAGATATGAATATGACTTGGGATGAAACCTCATCTCATCTCATTATCTCTAGCCACTTTATCCTGTTCTACAGGGTCGCAGGCAAGCTGGAGCCTATCCCAGCTAACTACGGGCGAAAGGTGGGGTACACCCTGGACAAGTCGCCAGGTCATCACAGGGCTGACAGACACAGACAACCATTCACACTCACATTCACACCTACGGTCAATTTAGAGTCACCAGTTAACCTAACCTGCATGTCTTTGGACTGTGGGGGAAACCAGAGCAGCTGGAGGAAACCCACGTGGACACGGGGAGAACATGCAAACTCCGCACAGAAAGGCCCTCGCCGGCCACGGGGCTCGAACCCGGACCTTCTCGCTGTGAGGCGACAGTACTAACCACTACACCACCGTGCCGCCTGGGATGAAACCTGAGTCTTATATTGTATCATGCTTGTATTTAGTTCTTCAATCAGCTTCAGCTGTTAGTGGTGGTGTTTTAAGTTCATGGTTAGCCCAGGCAGCTTAAGTTTAAAGACATTTAAGTACAATATTAAATCTACTTCATTAGCACCCATTTAACATGGCTGTCGCCAATCCTGAAAGAGAGAAAAAAAGTTGTTGTTTCTTCAACACTTTGGCAACTGTGACCTTTAAAATATCACCATCATTTAGACTTTGGATTTTTTTTCCCTTACTAGCTTTGGTACAATGTTAGCCAGTCAGTAAGCCAAAGCCACAGGTCAAATGTAAGTAGAATACTGTTTACTGAAAGACCTTGAGGTCCATGTCTATCAGAGGTTGCAGTCCATTTCCAGTGGTATTTTCTCTGGAGAGTAGTCACGATTAGGAGCTTCCACATATCTCTGCAGCATGCTGTAATACTGTTCACCACGATTATAAGTGTATAAGGCTGAGATCTGCTCCCAGGCTTTGTGGTTTGGAAAAGGAAATGCCTCAGGGTCTTTGTTCTCAAAGAAGCTCTTGAAGTTTCGCTCGGCCAGCCGGGTAGCGTACTCATTTGCGAATGATTCAAACTTCTCCCTCTCCTTCTCCTTGTATACTTTCCAGAAAGTGAGCTGCAGGTAGCTCACTTGAGAGCGGCAGTTTTTGTAACATGTGTAAATCAGAGCAGCCAAAGCAGAGCTCATGATCATGATCCAGCCGAGGATCTAAGGAAAAGATTATTAAACTTTTAATAAACATTAAATGAATTAAGAAAGTCATGATTTTTGAGTGATTCCAGTTTTGTGGTGTCATTTTGCTCTGAATTAGCAAAAAAAAAAAAATCATGAACTAGCATCTATGCTAATGGCCTGAGGAAAATAGGGATGTTCTGATGATTTGCTTTCAAAGGGAATATGGCAGCCAATATCTGCCATATCACTGAAAATAAAGAAAAAACAATGCCACAATGTCATTTTCTTCTTTCCATGATCTTTCGGAAATTCAGATGATGGAATTTCCTGCTGAGCATGTGACTTGTGGAATATTCCAAATATTTCCCTGGGGTGAATGTGTTCAGCTAACAGTACTGAGTGAATATTCTGGGATTAAAATGTACATTTTTTCATAAACTATAAGAGATTACTCATGGAAAAAGATGTTTCAAGCATGAATGTTAAACATTAATGTGAAAATAAGATTCTTGAAGTATTTACTGATTATACTTCAAAGTAAAATGCAGTTAGAATGGGCTGCTGTAGGTTTTATTCATGTTTTAAGTTCATATACAACATTTGAAACATGCACACAGGCTGTTGTAAAAGACGCTTTATGTGGGTGTAAAATGTCTTTTACCTTTGATTTACATTACAAGCTTGTAATATCATCTCATCTCATTATCTCTAGCCGCTTTATCCTGTTCTACAGGGTCGCAGGAGCCTATCCCAGCTGACTACGGGCGAAAGGCGGGGTACACCCTGGACAAGTCGCCAGGTCATCACAGGGCTGACACATAGACACAGACAACCATTCACACTCACGGTCAATTTAGAGTCACCAGTTAACCTAACCTGCATGTCTTTGGACTGTGGGGGAAACCGGAGCACCTGGAGGAAACCCACACGGACACGGGGAGAACCTGGACCTTCTTGCTGTGAAGCGACAGCGCTAACCACTACACCACCGTGCCGCCCGCTTGTAATATCAGTGTCACAGAAATTGCAATCCATTCATGGGGGGAGAGCTACTTGTTAGCTACAGTAGTATCAGAACACCACACCAAGACTGTTTTTTTAGTAGTAGTAGTAGTAGTCGTGATACCTGAGACTGGGCGTGTAGCATTAGCAGAAGCTCCTTGCTGTCCTCCGGCGACAGGTTGGATGTTTTACATGGGACTTTGGCCAGCTCGTCCTTGCATGTGCTGGTCCTATTTTTACAAAACCAGTCCACAAGTACCCGTTCTTCCACACCACTCACTGCACACTCATAGAACCTGCCATTCAGCAAAGTGATGCTGAGCCATATGATTGGTGCCACGAGTGCTCCAACAATCACTTTTAAAAGCACAGATAAACAGCCCACGCAGTTCCTCCTACAACAAACAATATGATAACATTATATTTCCAACAAGAACATGACACTTGCCATGCTGTAAATTAAGGAATAAAACACAATGGGGAATGCAGTTATTGGAAAACCGTCAATAACAGGGTTGGTAATCACTAATCAGAAGCATGGTCTGAAGCATTTCATTCCACTTTCACCACAGAAATATGAGAACAATTACAATTTTATTTGAGTATACAGTCAGTGTGACAATTGTAACCACAACAGTTTTGGGATAAAAACAGAGTGTTTCCTGGGGGTAAATTTGTATTTTCATAGAGTCTGGAATTCCTAATGAGTTTAAAGACTTTAATTGTTTAGAATTTTCCATATTTCTGCATAAATATGACCTAAAACATCATCAGATTTTCACACAAGTCCTAAAAGTAGATAAAGAGAACCCAGTTAAACAAATGATACAAAAATATTATACTTGGTCATTTATTTATTGAGGAAAATGATCCAATATTACATGTCTGTGAGTGGCAAAAGTGTGTGAACCTCTAGGATTAGCAGTTAATTCGAAGGTGAAATTAGAGTCAGGTGTTTCCGATCAATGGGATGACAATCAGGTGTGAGTGGACACCCTGTTTTACAACCCCAATTCCAAAAAAGTTGGGACAAAGTACAAATTGTAAATAAAAACGGAATGCAATAATTTACAAATCTCAAAAACTGATATTGTATTCACAATAGAACATAGACAACATATCAAATGTCGAAAGTGAGACATTTTGAAATTTCATGCCAGCAACACATCTCAAAAAAGTTGGGATAGGGGCAATAAGAGGCTGGAAAAGTTAAAGGTACAAAAAAGGAACAGCCAGAGGACCAAATTGCAACTCATTAGGTCAATTGGCAATAGGTCATTAACATGACTGGGTATAAAAAGAGCATCTTGGAGTGGCAGCGGCTCTCAAAAGTAAAGATGGGAAGAGGATCACCAATCCCCCTAATTCTGCATCGACAAATAGTGGAGCAATATCAGAAAGGAGTTCGACAGTGTAAAATTGCAAAGAGTTTGAACATATCATCATCTACAGTGCATAATATCATCAGAAGATTCAGAGAATCTGGAAGAATCTCTGTGCGTAAGGGTCAAGGCCGGAAAACCATACTGGGTGCCCGTGATCTTCGGGCCCTTAGACGGCACTGCATCACATACAGGCATACTTCTGTATTGGAAATCACAAAATGGGCTCAGGAATATTTCCAAAGAACATTATCTGTGAACACAATTCACCGTGCCATCCGCTGTTGCCAGCTAAAACTCTAAAGTTCAAAGAAGAAGCCGTATCTAAACACGATCCAGAAGTGCAGACGTCTTCTCTGAGCCAAGCCTCATTTAAAATGGACTGTGGCTAAGTGGAAAACTGTTCTGTGGTCATACAAATCAAAATTTGAAGTTCTTTATGGAAATCAGGGATGCTGTGTCATTCGGACTAAAGAGGAGAAGGACGACCCAAGCTGTTATCAGCGCTCAGTTCAGAAGCCTGCATCTCTGATGGTATGGGGTTGCATTAGTGCGTGTGGCATGGGCAGCTTACACATCTGGAAAGACACCATCAATGCTGAAAGGTATATCCAGGTTCTAGAGCAACATATGCTCCCATCCAGATGACGTCTCTTTCAGGGAAGACCTTGCATTTTCCAACATAACAATGCCAAACCACATACGGCATCAATTACAGCATCATGGCTGCGTAGAAGAAGGGTCCGGGTACTGAACTGGCCAGTCTGCAGTCCAGATCTTTCACCCATAGAAAACATTTGGCGCATCATAAAATGGAAGATACAACAAAAAAAGACCTAAGACAGTTGAGCAACTAGAATCCTACATTAGAAAAGAATGGGTTAACATTCCTATCCCTAAACTTGAGCAACTTGTCTCCTCAGTCCCCGGACATTTACAGACTGTTGTAAAGAAAAAGGGGATGTCTCACAGTGGTAAACATGGCCTTGTCCCAACTTTTTTGAGATGTGTTGTTGTCATGAAATTTAAAATCACCTAATTTTTCTCTTTAAATGATACATTTTCTCAGTTTAAACATTTGATATGTCATCTATGTTCTATTCTGAATAAAATATGGAATTTTGAAACTTCCACATCATTGCATTCCGTTTTTATTTATAATTTGTACTTTGTCCCAACTTTTTTGGAATCGGGGTTGTATTTAAAGAACAGGGATCTATCAAAGTCTGATCTTCACAACAAATGTTTGTGGAAGTGTATCATGGCACAAACAAAGGAGATTTCTGAGGACCTCAGAAAAAGCGTTATTGATGCTCATCAGCTGGAAAAGGTTACAAAACCATCTCTAAAGAGTTTGAACTCCACCAATCCACAGTCAGACAGATTGTGTACAAATGGAGGAAATTCAAGACCATTGTTACCCTCCCCAGGAGTGGTCAACCAACAAAGATCACTCCAAGAGCAAGGCGTGTAATAGTCGGCGAGGTCACAAAGGACCCCAGGGTAACTGAAGGCCTCTCTCACATTGGCTAATGTTAATGTTCATGAGTCCACCATCAGGAGAACACTGAACAACAATGGTGTGCATTGCAGGGTTGCAAGGAGAAAGCCACTGCTCTCCAAAAAGAACATTGCTGCTTGTCTGCAGTTTGCTAAAGATCATGTGGAGAAGCCAGAAGGCTATTGGAAAAATGTTTTGTGGACGGATGAGACCAAAATAGAACTTTTTGGTTTAAATGAGAAGCGTTATATTTGGAGAAAGGAAAACACTGCATTCCAGCATAAGAACCTTATCCCATCTGTGAAACATGGTGGTGGTAGTATCATGGTTTGGGCCTGTTTTGCTGCATCTGGGCCAGGACAGCTTGCTATCGTTGATGGAACAATGAATTCTGAATTATACCAGCGAATTCTAAAGGAAAATGTCAGGACATCTGTCCATGAACTGAATCTCAAGAGAAGGTGGGTCATGCAGCAAGACAACAACCCTAAGCACACAAGTCATTCTACCAAAGAATGGTTAAAGAAGAATAAAGTTAATGTTTTGGAACGGCCAAGTCAAAGTCCTGACCTTAATCCAATTGAAATGTTGTGGAAGGACCTGAAGCGAGCAGTTCATGTGAGGAAACCCACCAACATCCCAGAGTTGAAGCTGTTCTGTACGGAGGAACGGGCTAAAATTCCTCCAAGCCGGTGTGCAGGACTGATCAACAGTTACCAGAAACATTTAGTTGCAGTTATTGCTGCACAACGGGGTCACACCAGATACTGAAAGCAAAGGTTCACATACTTTTGCCACTCACAGATATGTAATATTGGCTCATTTTCCTCAATAAATAAATGACCAAGTATAATATTTTTGTCTCATTTGTTTAACTGGGTTCTCTTTATCTACTTTTACGACTTGTGTGAAAATCTGATGATGTTTTTGGTCATATTTATGCAGAAATATAGAAAATTCTAAAAGGTTCACAAACTTTCAAGCACCACTGTGTGTGTGTGTGTATATATATATATATATAAAATCACCACAAAAATTATCATTATTATTACCAGTGGCCTGGGTAAAGCACGTGCCTTTGTATTGCTCACGTGTTACAGATAACCAACACTGGTTGCCTTGGTGACAGCAGGTTTGGTGACACATTGGAAAGGTGTTGGCAAGATAGTGGGCTATTTTAACACAGCCCTGCTAATATGGAGGAACTACACCTGCAGCAAACAGAACTTAGGCAAGGAGAGCAAGTGTTACAGGATACTTCAACTAGATGGAATTTGTTGCTTGCTGTGATCTCTCGTCTCCTAATGAACCAGTACATCGTAAATGCAGCTATTTTTTTTTTCAAAATGTCATGTGAAAATCAAATCATGAACCCAATATTGTGAATTGAATCAATTCAATCATGAATCATTTCATGCCTAAACTGCACCATATATTACAGCTGGTCTATGTTGCCTCAGTAATTTTTTTTTCTTCTTCTGCATCTAAAGTGACAGTGAAAATCATTATAATGTCAAGAATAACATGGGAAACTTATGGACTTATTTCCATCTTTATTCTTGCTGAAACATTTCTGGGTTTTTTTAGATTTGTCAATTCATTAGGTCATATTATTGATTGTTATGGCCATGATTACATAGGAACAGCGAAAAAAAATGTTCTGAATTTATAGGAAATAAAAGTGATGTTAACCTTTAAAGTTTATTACCTTTAAAGACATTAGTCTTATCATTAATGCACTTATCTACCAAAATTCATTTGAAGTAAAATCTTTTTAAATGCTTATCATGACAAATACAGATGGATTTGTGATTAACCTTAATTAAACATTAAAACAATTACCTAATTAATTAATTTAATCAATTGACAACCCTAGTTATAATGATATGTGTAAATATGTACATGAGATGCCTGATAAAGGGTTAAGTTACAACTTTTATTTCCAGAAAAGTTAGGATATTTTCCAAGATGCAATAAAAACAAAAAAAATCTGTGATTTGTTAATTCAAGTGAACCTTTATTTCACTGACAAAAGTACAAAGAAAGGATTTTTGGTCATTTTACTGACCAACTAATTGTATTTTGTAAATATAACCAAAATTAGAATTTGATGGCTGCAACACACTCAAAAAAAAAAAAGTTGGTACAGAGGCAAAATAAGACTGAAAAGTTTACAGGATATTCAAGTAACACAATTTTGTAAGATTCCACAATAAGCAGGTTAATTGCTGTCATGCACCAAAGGCTCAGTCTTTACAAGCAAGGATGGGTCATAGCTCACTTCTTTATGGTAAAATTCATGAGGGAAATATTAATCAATTCAAAAAGAACATTTCTCAACAAAATATCATAGGTATTTCAAAATCTACAGTACATAATATTGTGAAAAGATTCAGGGAATTTGGAGACATCTCAGTGCGTAAAGGGCAAAGTCACTGTTGAATGTGTGTGACCTTCAAGCCCTCAGGCAGCACTGCCTGAGAAACCGTCAGGCTAAATGTGACAAATAAAGCCACGTGAGCTCGGAAATACTTTGGAAAACTGTTGTCACTTAACACAGTCCGCCACTGCATCCAGAAATGCCACCTGAACCTGTATTATACAAGGAGGAAACCGATAGATAGATAGATAGATAGATAGATAGATAGATAGATAGATAGATAGATAGATAGATAGATAGATAGATAGATAGATAGACAGACAGACAGACAGACAGACAGACTTCATTTTAACAGGGTGGCCCATTCAACACAGCTGGTATCCATAGGGACCCTGCAAAACTATACTAATTTACAATTTCAAAAATCTTCTTCTTCTTCTTTTGGCTGCTCCTGATTAGGGGTTGCCACAGTGGATCTTTTGTCTCCATTGCTTCCTGTCTTCCACATCCTTCTCTACCACACCTGCCACTTTCATGTCCTCTCTTACCACATCCATGCATCTCCTCTTTGGCCTTCCTCATTTTCATGTGCCTGGCAGCTCCATCCTCAACATTCTCCTTCCAACATGCTCTGCAACTCTTCTCAGGATGTGCCCATACCATCTCAGTCTCATCTCTCTTAGCTTAATTCCCAAGCTCTCCACATGCGCTGTCCCTCTGATGTGCCCGTTCCTTATCCTGTCCAACCTTGTCACTCCCATTGCAAACCTTAACATCCTCAACTCCGGCACCTCCAACTTTGCCTCCTGTCTCTTCGTTAAGGGTATGGTCTCCAATCCATACATCACAGCTGGTCTCACTACTGTCTTATACATCTTACCTTTCACTTTTGCTGGGACTTTCCTTTCACAAATGACTCCCGAAATCCTTCTCCAACTGCTCCACCCTGCCTGCACTCTCTTTCTCACCTCACTATCGCAGCCCCCATTTTCCTGCACAGTTGACCCCAGGTACTTGAATTCACCAACTTTCTTTACGTCTGCTCCTTGCATCTTCACTACACTCCCATCCCCATTCTCATTGACACACATGCATTCTGTTTTGCTACTGCTCATCTTCATTCCAATGCATACCTCCATCTCTCCAAACCCAGCTCAACCTCCTTTCTACTTTCACCACATATCACAATATCATTCGCAAATATCATGTTGCATGGTGACTCTTGCCTCACTTTGTCCGTCAAGCTATCCATCACTCTGGCAAACAAGAAAGGACTCAAAGCAGATCCTTGATGAAGTCCCACCTTCACCTTGAATCATTCAGTCGTTCCAACTGCACACCTCACTGCTGTTTCATATTAATGAGATTATTAAATCTCATTAATCATGTGAGATTATTAAAGATTATTGTAGCATATTTTTGAAATTGTAAATTCAAAAATATGCTACAATAATATTTAATAATCTCATTAATATGAATAATCTAAAAATTTAATTAAAACTATTATGGTCTTAAGAGGAAAAAATACAATGAAAATTATAAAAATAGATATATGAAACTAACAAAAATGTCAATAATATAATAAGACTATAATGACCTAATGAGCCTTTTAAATTGATGTAGAGATGTAGTTGATTTAATATTTGCTGGCAGTGAATTAAAAAGTATTGAACCTGTGTTGTGGCCATTTTTTATACCAAACATTTCCTTGGCCACGCGAGGCAGAGTGTGGGGTTGTTTAGACGCGCATTCCAAAGTGAGCACACACAGAGAGTGAAATAAAACGAGATGTTGTTCCATTTGTTTTCCACAGTCCGGTTGACTTTCAATGAATCCAACAAACAAGGTAAAAAAAAGGTATAAACTAAGAGGGTACGCTATGCGGTCGAAAACTGTGTCCTACTCAGACTCTGTCTGTGAGGCACCTGTGAGTGTACCAATTAAATCTGTGATTCGCGCCACCAATGCACGTCGGAGAGAGGGGTTTCACAGTACCACCCACATCACAGGTGTATTGGGCCAGACAGAGTGTGTTTAGGTCCAGGTAAGTATACATAACATAAGAGGTAAGTATATAAACAAAGAGGTAGGCATATAAACATAACAGGTAAGTATTTATAATAACTAACTAAAAATATTTTTCTTTAACAGGTTGCCAGCAACTCAAAGCAAATTTCTATCAATCTCAAATATGGCTCCAACTCACTGGCCCCTAATTGTCATGGCTACTGCAGCACAATTACTAACATTATTTACCAAAAGGAGCCATACGACACTAAATGGATGCCATGCAAGACACCTTCTCATGTTCCATAACCATAATACATCAGTCCATATATACAAAGGAAGCCATAAGCTACTAAAGGGAGCCAGAAGTACTGAATGAAATGCAATAGAACTTCTGATGTTCTTACATTACTATACATCAGGTACCGGTAATACCAAATATCAATCACAACAATGTTTACATTTGTTTTTTTTCACATTTTGTTCTTTTTTTTGTGCGCCAGTAAAGTCCTTCAGGTGAAAAAGGTCAAAAAGGTTCAAAGAAGTTGAAAAAAGTTGAAGTCCAATGTAAATGTAGTGCAATATGGCAAAGTCAATGTATGTGCAAACAATGAATGTAAATGTGGTGCAGAATTGTGAAGTCCATGAATGCAAGTGTATGGGCTGGTGTGTGAGCACGCACAGGAATGTTTGGGTTTGTCAGTAATGGGAGCGTGCAATGGGAATTTTAGAGCCAAACTAGGGTGACTCTTCACCTTCAAGAAGCAAGCAGGGCTTGCTGATGGGTCTTTGCAGCACATTGGTTTTGGTTTTCACCAACACGCTTCGCACAAGACCTTTGGGCCTGGGCAGGGCCTTGACCACCCTACCAAGGGGCCAAGAATTCCTAGGTGCTGCCGGGTCTACCAGCACCACAATGTCATTAACTCTGAAGTTCCTCTTAGCGTGGGTCCACTTCTGTCATTGCTGCATTAGTGGTAGGTATTCCGTGGTCCACCTTCGCCAGAACAGATCTGTCAGATATTGGACTTGTCTCCACCGTTTCCTGCTGTACACATCCTTTTTGTTGAAGAGACCAGGAGGTGACAGCGGTTCACCTTTCAACGGCAGCAGGTGGTTAGGCGTCAAGGGTGTCAGATCATTTGGGTCACTGGATGTGGTGGTGGGGGGTCGGTCCTTGAGAATGCATTCAACCTCACACAAGGCTGCCTGTAGCATTTCGTCATCCAGTGTTTGTTGCCGTATGATTGAGAGGAGTATCTTCTTAACCAGGCAGATAAGTCTTTCCCATACTCCTCCAAAGTATGCTGCAGATGGTGGGTTGAATAGCCACTTGACATAGTTGGCTAGCAGAGAATCTTGGATCTTTTCATTATCTAACTGATTCAACGCAGTTTCCAGTTCCTTCTGTGCATATGTGAAGTTGGTGCCACAGTCTGTTCTTATGGTAAGTACTTGTCCTCTCCTACACAAGAACTGCCAGATGGCATTGATGCAGGAGTCGGTGTCCAGACTCCAGGCTGCTTCAAGATGGATGGCTCAGCATACCAGGCAGGTGAAGACCACTCCCCAACGTTTCACATGTGAGCGGCCTCTCCTGACCTCCATAGGTCCAAAGAAGTCGATGCCCACATGTGAAAATGGTGGCAATCTGGGAGTGACCTGATCCTGTGGTAGCTCCACCATCTTCTGGGTTCCAGGTCTGGCCTGCATCCGTCTGCAAAACACACAAGATCTTACAATGTGTCTAGCACAAGAGTTAGCAGAAGGAAGCCAGAATTTTTGTCTAAGTCTTGAAAGTATGTGATTCCTTCCTGAGTGTCCAATTTGCTGATGGATATCCCTCAGGATCAACTTGGATATACAAGATAACTTGGGGAGTATAATTGGGTTCTTTGTACTCACAGATATTGGTGCTTTACCTATCTATCCTCCAACCTTCATGATGCCATCTTCGATGATTGGATCCAGTCTGAATACAGAGCTATCAGGTTTCACTGGTTTGTCCATTCTTAAGAGTCTCAATTCTGAATCAAAGTGTTGTTGCTGTTCATAATGAATGATTGATTTCTCTGCTTCGTCCAGGTCCTCCACTGTTAAGCCTTTTGGCTCATCCTGTTTGTTGGTAAGTATTTTCCCTTTGTAATTTTGTAGCAGACATCTCTTAAGCTTGATTAGCCATGCCACAGCTCTTACTAATTTCTTCCATGAAGAGTAATACTCAGAGTGGTGGTGGCCACAGCATTGTTGAGGTTGACGGTGTTCACAGTGACATCAGGCTTTACCTCTGGGTCACCAGGAGGGATATGGCCGAGTTCCTGTGGCATGCCAGGCCATTCACTTTCATCCTGTGACAGGAAGAGGGGGCCATTGAGCCACCTGGTGGAATTCAAGAGTGACGTTATACACAAGCCACGTGATGCATCATCCGCTGGATTTTGTTCAGAGCGTACATACCTCCATTGGTGTTCGTTGGAGAGGTTGTGGATTACTGCAACTCTGTTTGCCACGTAAGTATGAAATCGTTTTGTTGTATTGTGAATGTACTTCAGTACTGTTGTACTGTCTGTCCAGAAGGTGGAAGTACACAGTTCCCTGTGGAGTTCTTGTTGTAACATCCTGTCAACCTTCACAGCCAGTGTTGCAACTGCAAGCTCCAGTCTTGGGATTGTTAGCTGTTTCAGAGGAGCTACTCTAGCCTTCCCAAGAACGAATGCAACATGAACATTATTGGTGTCAATGATAAGTCGGATGTAACTTACGGTTCCGTATCCTGACTCGCTTGCATCACAGAAATGGTGCAGCTCAGCAGTCTTCGTAGTGAAATTCTCAGGCTTCATGCACCTGTCCATCTCAAATCTGCATAACTGATCTAATTCTGCGAGCCATCTTTTCCAGGGTCCGGTCATCTCATCAGGAATCATGTCGTCCCATCCATAGTTTTCCTGACAGAGTTTCTGCAAGATTTGTTTGGCCTGAAGTGTAAAGGGAGAAAGGACCCCTAGTGGGTCATAAATGGAACTCACCACAGAGAGAATGTTGCGTCTGGTAGGGGCTTTGTTTTTCACAGCCACACGGAAGGTGAATTTGTCATTTTTGATGTTCCACTGTATTCCCAATGCCCTTTCCAGTGGTGGTTTATCTAAATCCAAGTCAAGATGTTTCACAATTGCAGCTCTGTGGCTTTCAGGGATGGTTTCCAGAACTTTGTAGCTGTTGCTCACCCATTTGTTTAAGGTGAAGCCACCTTGGGCACATGCCTTTCTCAAGTCACTGGTGAGGTGGATTGCTTCTTGTACAGTGGGCACACTCTTCAAGTAGTCATCCACATAAAAGCTGTGTTTGATTGTGTCCTGCACTTCAATGCTGAATTGATGCGAATTGTCCACTGCTGTCTGTTTCAAAGCAAAGTTCGCAATGCTTGGTGACAACACTGCGCCAAAAAGGTGAACAGTCATCCGATAGACTGCTATTGGTTGGCTGGTGTCTCCTTGTGGCCACCAAAGGAATCTCAGGAAGTCACGTTGATGTTCATGGACTTTCACCTGATAATACATTGCTTCAATGTCTGCCATTAATGCGATTCTCTCATGTCTGAATCTCAGCAGGATGCCCAGGAGTGGATTGGCAAGATCAGGGCCTTGAAGGAGCATGGTGTTGAGTGATTTGCCTTTGTATGACGATGAGCAATCGAAGACTACACAAAGCTTTCCCTTTTGTTTGTGGTACACGCCATGGTGTGGTATATACCGTATGCGGCCATCACACTTTTGCAATTGGCTTTGTGGCACCTTTTCTGTATAGCCCTTCTCCAGGACGCTTTCCATGAAAGTCTTGTATTCAGAGGCATAGGCAAAATCCTTCTTCAATCTCTTAGCCAGGCTCCATGCACGCTGTGCTGCCATGTCATAGTTGTCAGGCAAAGTTGGATCCGTGACACGAAAAGGTAAAGGTAAGTAGTAGTGTCCATCTTTACGAATGAGAGAATTGGATGCCATGTCCATGAACATTTGATCCTCAACAGACATCTCTCGCTTCTCTTCATACTCCTTTTCAGGGAAGTCATGATTGTACTGAGATATCAGTAGTGGTTTGATATTTCCCAGAGAGATACGATTTGTTGTCACCATTCTTGTTCCATCCTCTTCCGTAGCAGTGTTGCTGATTGGGCCATTGACCACCCATCCAAAGAGTGTTTTAACTGCATACGGTCCATTGCCTTGTCTGTGTATGATTTGCCAAGGTTCCCTAGCCTTTGGAACGTTAATCCCAATCAGTAGCTCAATTTCAGCATCAATGTTGTGAAGTGTGACTTCACTCAGGTATGGCCATTGACTCAGGTCTTGTTGAGTTACTGTAACAGGTCCCCTTTTGAGACTGGGATGTGTTTTTGTGTGTACACTTTTGGCAGGTCAATATACACACTACTGTCTATGCTACCAACCTCCAATCCTGTGAGCTCATAGCATTTCACAGGTCTTTCTTGGCCCATGGTCTTCAGGATAATTTGAGTACTGCACCCTCTGGTGTTCAGCTTTTCCATCAGGTGTTCAGTGCAGAATGAGGCCATGCTGCCAGGATCAAGGAAAGCATAGGTTTGGATGGTCTTACTTTCATTTGCCACTTTGATCTGAACTGGTACAATGGCCATAGCACAGTTGTTACTGGCCCCTGTTGCTGCATGATTTGCTGACACCTGAGTGCTTTCCACAGGGGTGTTTGAGTTGGTGGGCTTTGCTGAAGGCTGCTGCTGCTTGTGGTCGGCATGGTCAATGTGCAGCAGTGTGGGGTGTCTTCCTTTACATGTTTGGCATTCTAGTCTTTTTTGACAGGTTTTGCTCATGTGACCCCTTCTAAGACAGCCAAAGCAGTGACTGTTGTTTTTCAGATGTTCTACTTTCGCAACATGAGGCTCCAGTGCAAACTTGGTGCAGTAAATTACTGAATGGGCATCATCACAGAAACTGCATGTTGGCAAGGTAGGTAGCTGTCTGTGTTTTTGGCCCACAGTTGATGCCATAGTGGTTGCAAAGCTCTTCTTGGGAGTCTTTGAACTGGTCAGTCTTGATTTTGATATTACGCTTTTGACTGGGACAGGATCTTTGATATCCCCAAATATGGGATGCAGCAAGATGTTGGCCTGGGTCTCCAGAAATTCCACAAGTTGTCTGAATTTAATGCGAGTCCTTTTCTGTTCAGATTCATACGCTATAGTGCGCCATCTTTCATGCAGTTTGTATGGAACTTTTGACAACAGCAATTTCAAGTTGGATGCAACATTTAATTCATCCATGTGCTCCAGGTCGTTCATGGCGTTAAGGCATTCTCTCAGGTATAGAACATATGACTGTAATGATCCCCTCCTAGAAATGCCACCTTATTGTGGTGGAGGGGTTTGTGTGCTTGAATGATCCTAGGAGCTATGTTGTCGGGGGCATTATGCCCCTGTCAGGGTTTCCCAAGGCAGACAGGTCCTAGGTGACAGGCCAGACCAAGAGCAGTTCACCAAAACCCCGAATGGAGCAACAACCAAGGACCGAGACGTCGCCTGGTATGGTGCAGCCGGGGCTCCACCCTGGAGCCAAGCCCGGGGTTGGGGCTTGCATGCGAGCTCTTGGTGGCCAGGCCTTTGCCCATGGGGCCTGGCCGGGCTCAGCCCGAAGAGGTGACGTGGGCCCGACCTCCTGTGGGTTCACCACCCACAGAGGTAGCAGTAGGGGGCTGGTGCAGTGTGGATTGGGTGGCAGTCGAAGGCAGGGGCCTCGACGACCTGATCCCCGGACACAGCGGCTAGCTGTTGGGACATGGAATGTCACTTCGCTGGGGGGGAAAGAGCCTGAGCTTGTGCGGGAGGTTGAGAGGTAGGCTAGAGATAGTCGGGCTCACCTCCACGCACAGCTTGGGCTCTGGAACCCAGCTCCTCGAGAGGGGCTGGACTCTTCACTTCTCTGGAGTCGCCCATGGTGAGCGGCGGCGGGCTGGTGTGGGCTTGCTTATAGCTCCCCAGCTCAGCCGCCATGTGTTGGAGTTTACCCCAGTGAACGAGAGGGTCGCCTCTCTGCGCCTTCAGATTGGGGAGAGGGCTCTTGCTGTTGTTTGTGCCTATGGGCCGAATAGCAGTGTAGAGTATCCGGCCTTCTTGGAATCCCTGGGAGAGGTACTGAGAGGTGCTCAGACTGGGGACTCCATTGTGCTACTGGGGGACTTCAATGCAAACATGGGCGACGACAGTGACACATGGAGGGGCGTGGTTGGGAGGAACGGCCTCCCTGATCTGAACCCGAGTGGTGTTTTGTTATTGGACTTCTGTGCTAGTCACGGTTTGTCCATAACAAACACCATGTTCGAGCATAGGGGTGTCCATAAGTGCACGTGGCACCAGGACACCTTAGGTCGGAGGTCGATGAGAGACTTTGTTGTTGTTTCATCTGATCTCCGGCCCTATGTCTTGGACACTCGGGTGAAGAGAGGGGCTGAGCTGTCAACTGATCACCACCTGGTGGTGAGTTGGATCCGCTGGCGGAGGAGGAAGCTGGACAGACCTGGCAGGCTCAAACATATGGTGAGGGTCTGCTGGGAACGTCTGGCCGAGCACTCTGTTGGGGAGGTCTTTAACTCCCACCTCCGGGAGAGCTTTTCCCAGCTTCCGGGGGAGATGGGCGACATTGAGTCTGAGTGGACCATGTTCTCTACCTCCATTGTGGACGCGGCTGTTCGGAGCTGTGGCCGCAAGGTCTCCGGTGCCTGTCGTGGCGGCAATCCCCGAACCCAGTGTTGGACACCGGAAGTAAGGGATGCCGTCAAGCTGAAGGAGTCCTATCAGGCCATGTTGACCTCCAGGAGTCCTGAGGCAGCTGACAGGTATCGGCAGGCCAGGCGTGCTGCAGCTGGGGCAGTTGCGGAGGCAAAAACTCGGAACTGGGAGGAGTTTGGGGAGGCCATGGAGAAGGACTATCGGTCGGCCTCGAAGAAATTCTGGCAAACCGTCCGGCACCTCAGGAGGGGGAAGTAGTACTCTGCCAACACTGTTTACAGTGCGGGTGGGGAGCTGTTGACCTCGACTGGGGACATTGTCAGGCGGTGGAAGGAATACTTTGAAGATCTCCTCAATCCCACCGTCATGTCTTCCATTGAGGAGACTGAGGCTGATGACTCAGAGGTGGACTCATCCATTACCCAAGCAAAGTCACTGAGGTGGTTTGCAAGCTCCTTGGTGGCAAGGCACCGGGGGTGGATGAGATCCGCCCTGAGTATCTCAAGTCTCTGGATGTTGTGGGGCTGTCTTGGTTGACACGCCTCTGCAACATCGCGTGGCGGTCAGGGACAGTGCCTCTGAAGTAGCAGACTGGGGTGGTGGTCCCTCTTTTTAAGAAAGGGGACCGGAGAGTGTGCTCCAATTATAGGGGAATCACACTTCTCAGCCTCCCAGGGAAGGTTTACTCCAGGGTACTGGAGAGGAGAATTCGACCGATAGTCGAACCTCGGATCCAGGAGGAACAATGCGGTTTTCGTCCTGGTCGTGGAACACTGGACCAGCTCGATACCCTTCATAGGGTGCTCGAGGGTTCATGGGAGTTTGCTCAACCAGTCCACATGTGCTTTGTGGATCTGGAGAAGGCATTCGACCAGGTCCCCCGTGGTATTCTGTGGGGGGTGTTTCGGGAGTATGGGGTTCGGGGCCCTTTGCTAAGGGCTGTCCGGTCCCTGTACGAAGGGAGCAAGAGTCTGGTTGGCATTGCCGGCAGTAAGTCAGACCTGTTCCCAGTGCATGTTGGACTCTGGCAGGGCTGCCCTTTGTCACCGGTTCTGTTCATAATTTTTATGGACAGAATTTCTAGGCACAGCCAGGGGCCGGAAGGAATCCTGTTTGGGAGCCACAGGATTTCATCTCTGCTTTTTGCAGATGATGTTGTCCTGTTGGCTTCTTCAAACCAGGACCTCCAGCATGCACTGGGGTGGTTTGCAGTTGAGTGTGAAGCAGCTGGGATGAGAATCAGCACCTCCAAGTCTGAGGCCATGGTTCTCGACCAGAAAAGGGTGGCTTGCCCTCTTCAGGTTGGTGGAGAAGTCCTGCCTCAAGTGGAGGAGTTTAAGTATCTTGGGATCTTGTTCACGAGTGAGGGAAGGATGGAGCGTGAGATCGACAGGCGGATTGGTGCAGCCTCCGCAGTGATGCGGTCGCTTTACCGGTCCGTCGTGGTGAAGAAGGAGCTGAGCCAAAAGGCAAAGCTCTCAATTTACTGGTCGATCTACGTTCCGACTCTCACCTATGGTCATGAGCTTTGGGTAATGACCGAAAGAACAAAATCGTGGATACAAGCGGCCGAAATGAGTTTCCTTCGCAGGGTGGCTGGGCGCTCCCTTAGAGACAGGGTGAGAAGCACAGTCACTCAGGAGGAGCTCGGAGTAGAGCCACTGCTCCTCCACATCGAGAGGAATCAGCTGAATTGGCTCGGGCATCTCTTTCGGATGCCTCCTGGATGCCTCCCTGGGGAGGTGTTCCAGGCATGTCCCCCCGGGAGGAGGCCACGGGGAAGACCCAGGACACGCTGGAGGGACTATGTCTCTCGGCAGGCCTGGGAATGCCTCGGTGTTCTTCCTGAGGAGCTGGCCGAGGTGTCTGGGGAAAGGGAAGTTTGGGCTTCCATGCTTAGACTGCTGCCTCCGCGACCCGGTCCCGGATAAAGCGGAAGAAGACGAGACGAGATGAGACTATAATGATTTTCCATCATCAGGCTTAATGGGTGTCCAATTCAAGGCCTTTTCAATGTAGGCATTAGCTATTTTCATTTCATTGCCAAAGTGTTGTTCGAGCAACTGTTTGGCCTCAGTGTAGCCTTGGCGAGGGTTCATGTGCATGCAGCTACGCACTAGAACTTTGGCCTGCCCTGATGTAAACTGCTCTAAAAAATAAAGCCGATCCTGGCAATTGCTTGTTTTGTCTTCAATGAGATACTTGAATGCGTGTACAAATGACTGATAAGACAGTGGATCTCCATTAAACACTGGCACTTCTCTCTGTGGCAATAATGAGAGATTTTGCTGCTGTAACATTAATTCCATGAGCTCCTTTTGTGTTTGTAACATTGTAGCACTGAGATCTGTGACATTGTTATGACTAGAGTTACCATGGGGGCTAGATGAAGTAGTTGGTAATTGCTCACTTTTGCTGATGTGTTTCACTGCCTTTTGCAATGGCGTCCTGGGCACTGTAGTAACGGGAGCGTATTCAATGGTGGATGCATCAGTGAGAGTGTGTTCGTTCTCTGTGGGGCACATTCTGATCATAATATTCATTCATTACGTTTCCCTGGTGTTCAGAATCCTCACACAACACTTTTAATTTAGCGTCAGCAGCATCCAGCTTTGTCTTAAGTTCTAGTTGTTCCATTTTTGATTTTACAGCAGTTTCTTCCATCTTCAGCGCATGCAATGTAGGCAGAGCTTTGGAGCGCGCCTCCAGTGCAGCCTTCTCAGCCGCAGCGACTTTAACAGAAGAGGAGGAGGAAGACGATTTAGTCGAGACCCGGGAAACAATGGAAACAGTCTTTGTGGTCAACGAGCTCTTGCAGCTTGAGCTGTTGCGTTTTCCAAGTGTCCATATCCTTCATAAAATATTCAAAGTTCATCATTCGGGGCTCGTACCACTCCACGTAATCAGTCTCCCTTTCATCTTCGCCGAGAAGATCCTGCACCTTTCCATGTAGATCTTTAAAGTCATTTAAGTATGCTACAAAGTCTTTCATAAGCAGCTCTAGCTCCACATCTCCATTTTCGATAAGCAAGGCTTTAATTTCATTGCTTTTCCTTGTACATGTTCCTAATTTTCCTCTTCACGTTGCACAGAGTGATTTTAAAAGTTCCTCCGCTTCCGTCTGGGCTTCCGTGTCAGTCATTTTAACTTAAACAATTAACTGTCCGTTTTTAACAAATGATAGAGGATCAAAGAATAAAGTTCTGCTGCTTTTGTGTCCGTCAAAGTAATTTCCAAAAGTTCATTCATTAATTACTCACAATGCCAGGTGAAGTCTCTTCATTGTGCTGTGTCCTTAAATGTCGGCTCACGCAGCAAACTTTCTCCTGTCCTTGCTTCCGTATAATCCACAATGGTATCTTCCAGGTTTGTAATCCTTTGTTCCTGCGTCAATCTTCGGAGTAGTTTTCGACTAATGTTGTGGCCATTTTTTATACCAAACATTTCCTTGGCCACACGAGGCAGAGTGTGGGGTTGTTTAGACGCGCATTCCAAAGTGAGCACACACGGAGAGTGAAATAAAATGAGATGTTGTTCCATTTATTTTCCACAGTCCGGTTGACTTTCAATGAATCCAACAAACAAGGTAAAAAAAAAAAAAGGTATAAACTAAGAGGGTACGCTATGCGGTCGAAAACTGTGTCTTACTCACTCTCTGTCTGCGAGGCACCTGTGATTCGCACCACCAATGCACGTCGGAGGGAGGGGTTTCACAGTACCACCCACATCACAGGTGCATTGGGCCAGACAGAGGGTGTTTAGGTCCAGGTAAGTATACATAAGAGGTAAGTATATAAACAAAGAGGTAGGCATATAAACATAACAGGTAAGTATTTATAATAAGTAACTAAAAATCTTTTTCTTTTACAGGTTGCCAGCAACTCAAAGCTAATTTCTATCAATCTCAAATATGGCTCCAACAACCGGAATATCCAAAAGTTCATTTACCTAATGTGAGCTTAGTAAATGCAGGTCAGATTTACTTCGAGTGTTATAACTATGAATACTTGAGTGCCTAACGAAATAATTACTCAAATATTTAGGAACTAAATTATGAAGGCATTCAAATACTAGCAAACACTTATGAATTTTTCTGTTTTTCTCTAAATCAATCCAGTTTAAAACTTCTATAGCATCTTTACAGGAGTCTTGTCTGGTGATAATGCGAGTAGCTCGATTTTGTAGCCTCTGTAAGTTCGTGCAACTTCCAACGGATAAACTACCCCATACACTATCAGCATAGTTTAGAACTGGTGCTACTATGGTAAACACATTTTGCAGCTTTGAAAATGAGACAGTGTCGAGCACATGAGAGAAGACCCAAGCATTTAACCACTTTATTGGAGACAAAGTCAGAATGTTCCTTCCACGCAAGATTTTCATGTAGCATAATGCCTAGATAGTTAAATTTTGTGACTCTTTCAATGGTCTTTCCTTTGAGTTGGAGAATGAAATCTGCAGTGTCTTCTAACTTCTGTCTCATTCCAAAGAGTAGTTCTTTGGTCTTACTCTGATTTAGTACCAGTTGACTTCCCTCCATCCACTGCTGAACACGGTTTAGTAATGCATCCTTGATAGCACTTACTCTGGTTCCAAAGAAGTAGATGACAGTATCGTCGGGATACATGCTGATCAAAGATCTTTTTAAACACAGTGGTAAGTCATTTGTATGAATGACAAAAAGTAAAGGCCTAAGTAAAGAACTCTGTGGGATACCGTAATCAAGGTGTAGACGAGGTGGTAAGTCCTGTTTATACTGTACTTTTTGAAAGTGTGTAGTTAGATACTCTTTGAACCAATTTAGGCTCTGACCTCTGACTCCATAATGTTCCAATGTGTGGAGAAGACATTAATGGTTTACTAGATCAAAAGCTTTTTTTAAGGTCAATAAAGACAGCACCAATAAGATTCTGTTGGTCCATGTTTTCCAAGATATGTTCTACCAGGGAAACAGCAGCAGCTTCTGTTGAGTGCTTTTTACAGAAGCCTGACTGGAATGTCAAGAGAACATTGTTATCCTTTAAAAATTGCAGCAACTGAACTTGTATCGCGTGTTCCATAACCTTGGAGATAAGAGAGAGTACTGAGATGGGGCGATAGTTGTTTTTATCATCCATTTCAACAGACTTGAAGATTGGCATGACTTTGGCCTCCTTCCACTGAGTTGGAATTTTTTCTGTTAGCAACGTCTGATTCATCAAAGATGTAATCGCTTTGGCTATATTTGGCTGCATCCTTCAGGAGTCTTGCAGGGATCTCGTTAACCATGAGATCGTTGCCATTCATTAATTTTATGCAGAAACACCACCCACTTGTCTGGGCCTGAACTCATCTCAGACAGACCAAAAGACAGTGGAAACGTGCTGTGGTCAGATGAGTCCACATTTCAGCTTGTTTTCGGGAAAACCAGTTAACCAGTTACAATTAAGTTGGTCAGTAAAACCAGGGCCGCTGACAGCTTTGGCTGGGCCCGGGACAAAATGCTCTGAATGGGCCCCCCCCGGGCCAACCCCCACACACATCCTTTAACCGAACGCCATTAAATGTATTCCGTTACGCCCCAAGCCTGCATGCGACAGCCTCCGCAATGCCTTCCTAAACTCGTGGATAGTCTACTATAATCACGCGATTGGGGTGCTCTTGAAGGAGCAGCGATGGACGGGGGATTTCGGACAGGGCTGGGGGCGAACATAGTATACTGTGCGTGCGTACTGTCCAGTGTGAAAAGCAGAGAAGAACACACCACTCGAGAAACGGCGGGATATGATTGCGGGCTAATGTGAATATTCTTAGCTTCAATCAGATATATGAAACACAATGTTATTAAGCCGTTGTGGTTATGAAATGATTCAGTGCCCTGTGCGTTTGATATGGTGTTCAGTGTGATTTGCTCTCCCCTCATTTGTAACATGAATTGCGTGCCGCACGTGCCTTGGTTGGGGTTACTTTACGGGACTGGAAAAAGTTGGCTGTGTCTTACCTGTAGGGTGACCACCGACATGAGTCTGTAAGTTAGGACACTTGTGTCCAAAAGTGAGGACAAAGGCCCTAAAGTTAGGACACCGTCGCGTTACGGGGGGGGGGGGGGTAAGAAAAACTTATAAAAAAAAAACGTATGAAGTCAATATATATTTGTTAACTTGGAACACCTATCAAAAAGAGAAATGTGGAAAATGATGGTCAAGACCATGTCAACAAGAAACAAAACATCACTGTAAAGTCACTGTAAAGAGTTGTGTCCATCTATAGACACTGAAAAAAAAAAACAGTCTTTGCCATGCCATAGGCCAACATATTTATTCACTTGAAAATGACCATCAAAAAGAAAAAAAAATGAAAAATCGAAAAATGAGTCAAGAAACATGTAGGCCTACTGTCATTTAGCCTACTATACTGGCCTTGGCTTATCCACAGGAACTAAACTAAAAACAAAACATTGTTGTGTTCATTTATGCTCATCCAAAAAAAATATCAAAAAGAAAAACATGAAAAATGACAGTCAACCATGTCATTTACATTTGGCATTCTCTCTGTGGCGGTCTGTCTGTCTATCGCACCTTTCCCTCTGCTCCCCACATCAATGTCAATGCGGCAGAGCTTGCAGAAGGCGAAGTGTTCTCCTTTTTGGCTCTTGCCGACAAAACGATGCTCTAAGCACCAAGCATTTTTAAAGGGATAGTTCGGGATTTTTGACATGAATCTATATGGTATCCCCGTCAGCAGTGTCGTGCATCCACACTGACTTACCCCCGACAGTGTTCTGTGAGCCTAGATATTGTACAGTGTTGGTCAGTGCACAAGTAGTTCCGGCAGGTTTCCTGGGGTCTGCAAAGTAACACGTTTTTCTTCTCAAAACAGCTCGTGTTCGAATGAGTGATTTATTAGCATAACAAAACCCTTGTAGTCCAAAAAGTCACACCTTGTAATTGCTTGGGGCTACTTTCTCTCAATAGCGATCAGTGCGCGCTGTCACTGTTAACAGTTGTGTGCGAGCTAGCCAACAACTTTCATTAGTTGTTTGACAGTGTTTAGCAGCAGCAAATTGCTTTCCTCCTCAGTATACAAGTGTGCTTCCATGGCAGGGACAAAGAAACTACCACTGCTGCCTATGTAGTGCCCTATTTATACAAATAGGAGTCATTCAGGATTCAGCCATGACACAGAGCAAAAACATGGCTGAATCCTGAATGACTCCTATTTGTATAAAGAGGGCACTACATAGGCAGCAGTGGTAGTTTCTTTTTCCCTGCCATGGAAGCGCACTTGTATACTGAGGAGGAAAGCAATTTGCTGCTGCTAAACACTGTCGAACAACTAATGAAAGTTGTTGGCTAGCTCGCACACAACTGTTAACAGTGACAGCGCGCACTGATCGCTATTGAGAGAAAGTAGCCCCAAGCAATTACAAGGTGTGACTTTTTGGACTACAAGGGTTTTGTTATGCTAATAAATCACTCATTCGAACATGAGCTGTTTTGAGAAGAAAAACGTGTTACTTTGCAGACCCCAGGAAACCTGCCGGAACTACTTGTGCACTGACCAACACTGTACAATATCTAGGCTCACAGAACACTGTCACAATTATAACAAAGTCAGTGTGGATGCACGACACTGCTGACGGGGATACCATATAGATTCATGTCAAAAATCCCGAACTATCCCTTTAAAGGATGTCTTTCGTTTTGGCATGAGTATTGTTCAACAGCACGCGTGCCAACATTCATAGGTTTTTCTGTACAAACATTCTGTACAAACACATAGACACCCATTCACACTCACACCTACGGTCAATTTAGAGTCACCAGTTAACCTAACCTGCATGTCTTTGGACTGTGGGGGAAACTGGAGCACCCGGAGGAAACCCACGCGGACACGGGGAGAACATGCAAACTCCACACAGAAAGGCCCTCGCCGGCCCCGGGGCTCGAACCCAGGACCTTCTTGCTGTGAGGCGACAGCGCTAACCACTACACCACCGTGCCGCCTTTTCTTTGTACTTGTGCAAGTTAAATAAAGTTTCACATGAATTAACAACTCACAGATTTTTGTTTTTGTTATATTTTGGAAAATATCCCAACATTTCTGGAAATGGGGTTTGTACTTGTTTATGTGTTTTTTAAGCCAAACTTTCCCTTCATGGATCAATCAATCAATTGGCTGTGCTCCAGTGTCTGTGGATTTTTTAGAATTGGAAGCCTTAAGGCCAAAAGTTTGTTGACACCTGAAAATATGTGTTTGTTGAACATCCCATTGCACATTTAGTCCTAATTTTACTGTTATAACAACCTCCACTCTTCTGAGAAGGCTTTCCACTAGATTTTGGAGTGTGTCTGTGGGGATTTTAGTCACAAGAGCATTAGCAATGTCAGGCACTTATGTCAGGTGAGCAGGCCTTGGGTGCAGTCAGTGTTCCAGTTTATCCCAAATGTGTTCAGTAGGGTTGAGGTCAGGGCTCTGTGCAGGACACAAGAATTCTTCCACTCCATCCTTGGCTAAATATGTCACTTTGTGCACAGGAGCACAGCCATGCTGGAACAGGTCTGGGCCTCTTGGCTTCAGTAAAGGGAAATCTTAAAGATTAACAAAACCCCAAAATAAACTCCTTTATACTGACAGATAATATCCATACAAGACATGTTGAAGTGTTCACTTGTTCATGTTTGGACCTGTATACTGTGTACTGTTTTATGTTCACAGTACTGTATACTGTGTTTTGTACTGTATACTGTGTACTGTTTTATGTTCAAAGAAAAACGATATTGCTGATGCTGCCATCACACTCTCTTTGAGGTTCAAATATCATGTTCTACGTCCAAATTACACAAGAGAATCCAAGATTAAGATGGCACTTACTACATGACTTACCGAGGCTAGTGGATCTCGTGGACACATCGCTTCTAACTTGTTGTAAACAACCCTCAAGATGTCTGAGTGTCAAATGTTTGGCTGTAAAAAATAAGCCCTATCACTGAAGCAGTGAAACACACACACCCACACACACACGAACAGTGAGCACACACATACCCAGAGCAGTGAGGGGCTGTGCTCCAGTGTCTGTGGATTTTTTTTAGAATTGGAAGCCTTTATTTATTACATATACATTACAGCACAGTGAAATTCTTTCTCTGTATTCAACCCTGCTGAAGCAGTGAACACAGAGAGAGAGAGAGAGCAGTGGTGCCTGGGGATTTTTTTTTAGAATTCAAAGCATTTATTTGATGGCTTTATGTAACAATGTCAAATGTTACATAAATATTACTAGTGTGCCAGTTACGTCACAGGTGGACATCTCGTTTCAGTGCATATGGTTGCATCCAGGTAAGCCTATTTTTTAGCAATATAAAAACTTTTAAAATGGACAAATTATTGTTATAAAGTTTTATTTTTAATTTAAATGTGTGGAGGGTGGCGGCACGATGGTGTAGTGGTTAGTGCTGTCGCCTCACAGCAAGAAGGTCCAGGTTCGAGCCCTGTGGCCGGCAAGGGCCCTTCTGTGCGGAGTTTGCATGTTCTCCCCATGTCCGCGTGGGTTTCCTCCGGGTGCTCCGGTTTCCCCCACAGTCCAAAGACATGCAGGTTAGGTTAACTGGTGACTCTAAATTGACCGTAAGCGTGAGTGTGAATGGTTGTCTGTGTCTATGTGTCAGCCCTGTGATGACCTGGTGACTTGTCCAGAGTGTACCCTGCCTTTCGCCCGTAGTCAGCTGGGATAGGCTCCAGCTTGCCTGCAACCCTGTAGAACAGGATAAAGCAGCTAGAGATAATGAGACGAGATGAGATGTGTGGAGGGCAACATCAGGGCACTTGCCCATGATCAGCAAACAGCATTTATTCTTGGGTTTTGTTTGACTTTAATGCTACAGCATACGAACACATTCTATAGTATTGTGTTCTTCCAAATTTGTGCCAAAAGTTTCCATCGTTTCCTCAGAGCATAACAATAACTATTCACCAAAAAACATGACCTGATTATTATTTATTTTGTGCCTGTAAGGGTCTCCTTACCTATGAGGACAGAGTTTTCTGGGATTGAGACAGCAGCCTGTGTAGAGGCGCCATAGGCGCGTGCTCAGGAAAACGCCGACGGTGAAGAGCACGAACGCCGGTCCGAGGAGGAAAGAGAGCCCGTAGACCATGTTCTGCTTTACGTTACACGGACACTGGAAGGATGAGAGCGAGAAGATCTTCTGTCCACCGATGGTAGCAATGACCATGAAACCATATCCGATTTTGGTCTTCTGATTGCTGAAGAAGCGCAAGACAGCTCTGGGCGTATCCATATCTGAATCGCTGGAATCATTCAGGTATTTTTGTTCTCCTCCTGAAAAAGGAATGCAAACTTTTGAAACAGAACACGATATTGCAATTCTGTAGCTGGAAGTCTGGGACAACCCCCCCCAAACAAACCCCAAAACAAAACCGAACTTCCTGACTAGAGAGACGCACGCTGCTTTTATTGTGCTTCCTATTTGTTATTTTCTTTTCCTCCCGAAAATCTCCTCTCTGTAAATATATGCGTCTCTCTCTAACTCCTCCCTGCTTGTTATTCTTCCTTCAGCATACCTGTTCATCTGTTTTGCACTTCCTTGTCAGACAACTCACAACCTTTCCCTGCACACACTATGGCTATAATTATAGCTCAATAACATCCGAAAGTGCATGGTTTCATTTACCACTCTTGACTTTGGTTACCTAACCCCATTTCCGGAAAAGTTGGGATATTTTCCAAAATGCAATAAAACCGCAAATCCGTGTTAATTCAAGTGAACCTTTATTTAACCAACAAAAGTACAAAGAACGGATTTTCAATCAATTTACTGACCAACTTAATTGTATTTTGGAAATATAAACAAAGATGGGCGGCATGGTGGTGTAGTGGTTAGCGCTGTCGCCTCACAGCAAGAAGGTCCAAGTTCGAGCCCCGTTGCCGGCGAGGGCCTTTCTGTGTGGAGTTTGCATGTTCTCCGGGTGCTCCGGTTTTCCCCACAGTCCAAAGACATGCAGGTTAGGTTAACTGGTGACTCTAAATTGACCGTGAGTGTGAATGGTTGTCTGTGTCTATGTGTCAGCCCTGTGATGACCTGGTGACTTGTCCAGGGTGTACCCCACCTTTCTCCCATAGTCAGCTAGGATAGGTTCCAGCTTGCCTGCGACCCTGTAGAACAGGATAAAGTGGCTAGAGATAATGAGATGAGATAAACAAAGATTAGAATTTGATGCCTGCAAAACACACGCACAAACACACACACACAAAGTTGGGACAGAGGCAAAATAAGACTGCAACACACTGAAAAGTTTATAGGATATTCACGTAACACCATTTTGGAAGATTCCACAATAAGCAGGTTAATTGGTAACATGATTGGGGATAACCACCCTATCCCTGAATGTTAAGGGTGTGTTTCATTGTGCATGCAGTTCGAGAGCTTAGTCTGGCATTGTGCTGCTGTGCTAAATAAGTTTGTGTGTGTGAGTGAATCATGCAGACTCGAGATGGAATGGCGACTTGACAATAAAAGACAAGTCAAAACATAGACAGAGGCTTGAGATTTTGACGAGAGATACCGGTATCAGGACCTTAATCCTGAGGGCCCCAACAAAAAGATTGTAGGTATACTAGTGGTCAGAAATGAAGAACAAAGAAAGATCACATTTGTGAAAGCAACTTAACTACTATTTTTTAAACAACAACAACAAAAAGTGTGCAATATCAAGCTTCTTTTTTTGTGACAAACTTTTTTTTATTGAACATTTTGAACCTTGTATTACAAACATAATGCCCTTGCCTTGCCATAAAAGACTTTTAAGACATATACACATACACACTTATATACACACTTACATTATACACCTAAGTAAATAAAAAGAGGAGCTATACACCTTACATGCGCGCAAGCAATGTTCTGTCAGAAAGAGAACTGATAAGAGCGTCCCAGGCCTCCATAGTAGATGCTCGTGCTTTATGTATGACAGCCAATGACCTTTCTAAAACAGCAATGTCTCTAAAATGATTTAGCCACTCTTTTGCCGATGGTACCATATGTCCGGGGAAAACCATGAATGTATTATTGTCTTCTTAGCGGCCGTTAAACCTGCAAATATAACTTTCCTCTGTGCCAATCTGGTATTGCCACTGAGAATGGTGTCATCATTGAATAGAAGTAGAGGGGGGTGCATGGGAATGTGAAAACCTAAAATATTTTCAAGGCAACTATGCACCCTGATCCAGAGGCCAGACACAGAGGGACATTCCCAAAAAATATGAAGGTGCCAACAACATTCTGATCACAGTTGTACAGTTGGGATTTTCTGTCAGTTTCATTCTAAAGTGTCTGTATGGTGTGGCGTAAAATTTGTGCACAAACTTGTAATGAATAAGTTGATGTGCTGGATTTCTTGATGAGATGGGTATGTTGGACCAAATATTGTCCCAGTCCAGATTATAACCCTGACCCTCAAGTTCACGGTTCCAAGAACTGATCACTCCCAAAGGTTTAACATCCTTAGATATCGGTTCATTGTAGATAACAGACACTAATCCAGCAGAGGGTGTTCGAGCGGAAATCCAAGAGTCCAACGGATGAGAGAGTAAAGGCGAGTCCCATGGAACTCCATGAGCACGGATTGCAGATCTCAACTGTAAATAGGAAACCCCTGGAGAGAATAACGTTCTTTAAGCTCTTGGAACGAAATCAAACCATTTCTACCATACAGACCTTGGAGAGTATAAATTCCTCCAGAAGCCCAACTGTCATTATAATAGGGACCAGAATGCTGTAATAGATTGTAATTATACCAAACAGGAGAGCGGTCACAGAGCTTTACCTTGCACCCCATATGTTTCTGGACAGCAAACCAAATTTTCAGGGAGTTGCCTATGATTGGTCCAAACTTTCTACACACAGATCTAGGTTCCAGCACACAGTAAGAGTATGTCTATCATCCTATGTGGTTTTACCATCTCTTTCTCTATCTGACGCCAGGGTGTGACTACATTCTCTTTGCACCAAATTGTCAATTGCTTTATTTGAAATGACCAATAATATAGTTTAAAGTCAGGAACTGCCAAGCCTCCAGAGTGTTTTGGTCGCTGTAACGTGCGTAGACGAATACGAGCTCTTTTATCATTCCATATGAATTTAGTGGTCATGGACTGTAGCTCCTCAAAATAATTAGGTGGAGGAGGTATAGGGATCATAGAGAACAGGAAATTCAGTCGGCCAAGTACATTCATTTTCAGTACATTCATTCTACCTTGCAATGACATCTTGAGAGTAGACCACCTCTGAATATCTGATGCAATCTCTGTTTTAAGCTTATTGTAATTAGCATGTGATATATCTGAGAAATTGATTACAATTATGCCTAAGTATGTAAATGCAGAGTTATGCCATTGAATATGTTGAATAACTGGTCAAGTGAGGTCTTTTGCAGGGGCATTTAAAGGAATGAGGAGGGATTTATCCCAGTTAATTTTATAACCGGAAAATAGGCTGAACTGCGTGAAAACTTTAAGTATTTTTTACCATATTAACATGCCATTGTTGTGTGTTATGCCTGATGTAAAGACTCTCGTCTCTGCGAGCCTACCACACAGATTTAATACTTGTCATTTTTAGGGCATACCTAACAACCTGTGTTTTCTTTCTCTCTCTCTTCCCCCCCCCCAATCTGTCCCTCTGAGTTACATGTTGATCCTGGGATTGAGATGCTGGCCTCTTCTGCCCCTCTGACCTGCTTGATCCATCCTGGTGCCCTGTGTCTGGTCGGAGTTTTATCGCACCGCTCCTGTGAAGGATGGCCCCATGAGGACAGTTAAGGGTTATACCTGTTAAAACTGTTAATATTATAGTCAGGCTGTCTGTTGTTGCCCAAATGAGGATGGGTTCCCTTCTGAGTCTGGTTCCTCTCGAGGTTTCTTCCTCATGTCGTCTGAGGGAGTTTTTCCTTGCCACCATCACCACAGGCTTGCTCATTGGGGATAGATTAGGGATAAAGTTAGCTCATGTTTTAAGTCGTTCAAATTCTGTAAAGCTGCTTTGCGACAATGTTTATTGTTAAAAGCGCTATACAAATAAACTTGATTTGATTTGATATTTGAGGTAGAGACTCAAAAATTCTAGTAAAAAAAAGTAATACATCATCCACGTAAAGCGAAATTTTATGTAGTGTACCTTGTATATTGATGGGTGATATGTGTGGGTCTAATCTAATCGTCTGGGCTAGCGGTTCAAGTGATAAAGCAAAAAGGAGCGGAGACAGTGGACAGCCTTGCCGAGTTCCACGCTGCAGATGGAATGTTTTGGACAGAATATTATTTGTTTGTACAACTGCACAAGGGTTGGTATATAGTGTTTTGATCATTGATATAAATTTTTTGCCAAATCCGAAATTCTCCAAAACCTGCCGCAGATATATCCAGCTCACTCGATCAAAGGCTTTTAGTGCATCCAAGCTGAATATCGCTGCAGGGTGTTTATCCAATTCGGACACCTGTAATATATGGAAAAGGCGTCTGATATTATCTGATGCAAGTCTCCCCTTTAAAATTCCTGTTTGGTCGCAATGAATTAATTTACCTACACATGGCTCCAATCTTCTGACTAACACTTTGGCAAAAAGCTTCAGTTCTGTTGTGATAAGTGATATCGGCCTGTAACTACCACATCTCAAAGGTGGCT